>NC_051180.1:123430291-123710290 GCF_013339695.2 Rhipicephalus sanguineus | reverse complement strand
AAGTAAATCAGCATAAAGAGAAAGAGAATGTAAGAAAAATGATCAGTGAATCAAAGATATAATGTCTGTAAGACCTTCAGCACCTTTAGTGGGCCTTTCCGTAATGTCCTCTTTTCTCTGTATGCATTAGGGTGTGTCCAGATAAGATCGAACACAAGGTCCCGGTCACCATTCCCGATTTTGACAAAACTTGCTGTAGGTCTAGGCGTTACACCCAGAACAATGGTTTCGAAGTTAGTTTTGCGAAAAAAAATTTTGTTCACCTGAAAAAAAAAAACACAAATTTCGGCCGCAAAAAACACTTTTCCGCCAATTTCGCGATTTCTGAATTTTGAGCGCACTTAGGGAAAAAACGGTGCACTTCTTGGTCACAATATTTATTCCCTTCAAAGAACAAGTGAAATACAATCTTGTTTATTGCTGCAAACAAGTTTAACTGAGGATAATAAAAATCGGTACATATTAACTCTGATACCTTCACTCTTTTTTAAAATAATTTTCGTGGTTTTACCGCGCTTTCTTTTACTCGATAATTGGGATGAATTGTAAGTGATTTACCGAAAATGCTGAACTTTGAAAATAGTTTTCTCAAAAAGGCAATTTTTATTTTTTTTTAAATTCCTCTGATTGAAGTCAAGGACGTCATCTATCATTCTGCATAAAAAAACGTTGCATTATTTTGGTTGCTAACAAGTTATAAGGCGTCAAATGCGACCAAGTTAGCCTAGCGGCCGCGTTGTTTGTTATGTGCTGAAACTCGGATATAGGTTGTTCATAATACTTGTACATGGCATAATCCCAAATCAGCAGCTCCACACCAACAAATGCGCAGCGAGGTGTCATGGTTCAGCAAGCTTTGTCGCGCAGATCAGCCGCTTGACAAACCCGCAGCAGCGGCTGCTCGATGCTGCGGGCGCTGACATTACATGCGTGCCGCTTCCACTGCGGATGAGCTCCGCTTGCACGCCAAACTACGCTCTTAGGACGAACAAGAGAAGGAATGCATCACTGCGAAAGTCAAAGGTTGTTAAGTGTCAACAAATGTCGTAATATGCAACGAAAACTCTGCCGGTAATCTTGCAGTGAGCGCCTCCTGTAGAGCGCTCATGTGTTGTTTTCTCTCTTCTGATGGCCTAAAGATAATTAGGTTCACTCTATCAGCAATATGTGACACAAAAGCAAGCCATTGACGTCTAAAGAAATGTCTCATACGTGCTTCCGATGGTTGAAACCTTCAAATTGCAGTTCTTTATCTCGTGCCAGAACACTTGTGTCAGCCGGCTGTGAAAATAAGTGAGTGCAAGTCCTTTGCTTCATTAAAGCACCGCGTTTACAATATTGTATTGTTGTGCGTCCGCAGATATAATATTCAACGTAAGCCGAGTGTTTATCACGATATTTTGCGGCTGCGGGCATAACAGGACGGAAAAAAATACATGCGTGCTGCATTGAAGGCGCGCACTGCGAAATTGCAGGCAGAGTTTTCATTGCATATTGCGACATGTGTTGGCACTTAATAGCTTTTAACTTTCACAGTGATGCATTCCTTCTCTCGTTCGTCCTCTGAGTGTAGTTTGGCGCGCAAGCGGAGCTCATCCGCAGTGGAAGCGGCACTCATGTAATGTGAGCGCCTGCAGCATCGAGCGGCCGCGGCTGCGGGTTTGTCAAGCGGCTGATCGCGCGACAAAGCTTGCTGAACCATAACACGTGGCTGCGCATTTGTTGGTGTGGAGCTGCTGATTTGGGATTATGCCACGTACAAGTATTTTGAACAACTTATATCCGAGTTTCAGCACATAGCGAATGACGCGGCCGCTAGGCTGACTTGGTCGCATTTGACGCATTATAACTTGTTAGCAACCAAAATAACGCAACGTTTTTTTATGCAGAATGATAGACGACGTCCTTGACTTCAATCAGAGGGATTTAAAAAAAAATAAAAATGGCCTTTTTGAGAAAACTATTTTCAAAGTTCGCCGTTTTTGCTAAATCACTTACATTTCAGCCCAATTATCGAGTAAAAAGGAGCGCGATAAAACCACGAAAATTATTTTAAAAAAGAGTGAAAGTATCAGAGTTAATATGTACCGATTTTTATTATCCTCACTTAAACTTGTTTGCAGCAATAAACAAGATTGTATTTTACTTGTTCTTTGAGGGGAATAAATATTGTGACCAAGAAGTGCATCGTTTTTTCCCTAGGTGCGCTCAAAATTCAGAAATCGCGAAATTGGCGGAAAAGTGTTTTTTTGCAACCGAAATTTGTGTATTTTTTTTTCAGGCGAAAAAAATTTTTTTTCGCAAAACTAACTTTGAAACCATTGTTCTGGGTGTAATGCCTAGACCTACAGCAAGTTTAATCAAAATCGGGAATGGTGACAGGGACCTCGTGTTCGATCTTATCTGGACACACCCGTTAAACTCTCAGTAAATGGAAATCTCTTAAACAGAACTGCTGCTAAATGGAACAAGTGCTTCTGACAAGATTGGTTTCCAACTTGTATTCTGCACCCTTGTTCATCTCTTGGTAAATGGAACTCCTGTTAAACGAAACACATTTTCCTGGTTCCTTCAGGTTCCATTTAACGAGAGTCTACTGTATATATAGCACAAGGAGCCTTGTGCTATGCCTATGGGCGGTTTTAATTTCCATTAAACCATTCAAGTAATCCTGTCTTGCTGTGATAGCTTTGGACTGAGCTGTTACTAGTTCTATCTTGAAATGCTACTGCGTTAAACTTGAGGTGATGACTTTTCCTTTGAATATCAGAAGCTTGAATTGGCCAAGTTTGAGTAATCGTCGGACACAAAAATATAATATTTTGCATGCATGAAGAGATGTGCCAATGAAACAGTTCTGTACAAAGTGCATGCCACTGTCATCTTCTCTTGTGGTCATAGTGACTTCATCAGACACTGTGTGACATCGAAGAACGTTTTCAGTATGAAGTGAGGGTGGGCGGACATTCAAACTTTAGAATATTTGTCCAATAATGTTTGCTATTCGCACTGGAATTTTACGATTTGAGGTACTCGAACTTCTGGAAAATAAATCTAACCGTATCATCTCCTAAAATCAAATTACAGTGCTTCTAAATGATGTGCATAAATCCAGTTCTCCTCGCAAACTTCGACCTATCGGAAAGGTTAATGGCCGTCACAGTACCCTGACACTATTTTCAACAAAGTAGCTTGATTAGTGTGCTCAGACTACAAAGATTGCAGCGTAAAAGTGCAAAGTGCATCATCTGCTTTCACCATACTTAATCGAGAAAGAAAAAGGCACGCACAATGCACCCTCATAGTTAAAGTTGCAAAGCAGGCCTGTTGGTATGGTATATTTTTGATAACTATGGTAGCACAAAGAAACAGGACGCAAGAAAGGCAACAAAGAGACGCACGCGGTGCTACTGTGTGTCTCTTTGGTGCCGCGAAATCAGCCTGTGATATCAGATTCATTAGTGTCACCCTAAAGACAACGAATATCAAGTTATCCAAGCTTGTGCCAATACTGCACGTTACAACACCTGCGTCACTACGCGACAGCCAGCAGAACAGTTTTGTTTTCACGCGGCAGACAGCGCGCTGCTGCCAGGTCTACGGGTTATCGTGCAAAAGCAATTGTTTTGTTTTACAGCAAAGCTGTCAAGGTCTAGGTTGGCCGTGTGTAGTAGATAGAAAATGATCATCATGAGCCTGCACGCACTATCTTCATCCTCTTCTTCATCACCTTTTTCTTCTGCTTCGCTACCAGAAGAGTACACCGATTTGTCCGATGAATGATGCAATAACTTCATGGGTGAGAGAACGAGTACAGAGAGAGAGAGAAAGAAATAGAAAGAAAGAGAAAGAGGGAAATAGTAGGCGAAAAATATTTTGTTGCTGAGGTGAAATTCGAACCCGCGTACCCACGATCTGAACGCGAACGTCCTAACCACTCGGCTATCCAGGCACACTGGCAGAGTAGAGCATAGCCTTGTATAGTATAGTACTGCAACCGTGGTGGGAAAGGGAAGTGAGGGTGAGGAGGAAAGATGTGAGGGTTAGGAGGAGGGAAAGGAGGATGGGAGAACGAGTACAGAGATAGAGACAAGAAGAGATAGGTAGAACGAAATAGAAACAGAAAAATAGATTGAAAGAAAGGGAAGAAACAAAGCAAAAGATTGAAGACGAGAGACTGACCACAAATTGAAGGAGAGAGAGAGAGAAAGAAATAAGAAAGGGAAGAATCAGAGAAAAAGATAGAAGGCAAGAGACCGACTACAGAGAGAGTGAGATAGCGAAACAAAGACATAAAAAGAAAATAAAGAGAAGAAAGACAGAAAGAAATAGACAGAGAGAGAAAAAGATAGAAAGCAACATACACGAAAAAGGAGATAGAAAAAAAAAGGTTACAGTTTCGCCGCAAGGGTCAAGCAATGAAAGCGATACCAAGAAATTGGAATCTCGCACAAAGAACGACAAGCAGCTTGATACTTGCAGCCCGCTGAAGCACAAAGAAGGACGCCCGAAATGAATGCACAGGTATACATAGGACAAGCGTGAACTGTCACAGTTGTTACGTCTATGTGCTTGAGCAATGTGCTGCAAGTGTTGACAATGTTTGTTTGTTTGTTTCCTCAAAATTATGGCACATACCCACTCTGGGGGATTGGCCAAGACTGCGCGTCGACAATGGAGAATCAGACGCGCCTAGATATTTCTTTTTATTTTAAACTGCGGTGCGTGGAGTGACCCCTCTGCATCTCCTGCCACAAGGGGGCGTCTGACGCAAGGTGTGCCCTGTGTTCTTTTTTTTTTTCGTTCCACATCACGAGTGGGTACACAACAGGGCCACTTTGTCGTGCACGTCTCAAAGGCAGTTTTCAAATTGAAAGAAAATGTAGGAGCGTTGTGTGGTAGAAAACACGCTCAAGCTCCTCCGAGATCTGTGTATCACCAGCAGTAAATGGTGAACATAAATAGCTCGCCGTTATTTTGCCGGCGCATACGTGGCGCGTGGTTGAGTTGTCGAACGCACCCCACTGGAGAGCGAGGGGTCACTGGTTCAAATCCCCGGTCAGGTACTTCAGAATTTTTTTCTTCTGCTTTATTTTTTTCTTGTGCCTTTTTATATATATACATACATATACATATCCGGGACATGATGGCGATGGTGAAAATCCGCTGAGAGTGTCCATATAATTGCTATCGCAATAAAACAGGAAAAACACAACCATGTGTTATAGTACAGTACAGCGAGTATAGTTTGCCGTGTGACGTAGAAAAACTATCGTCTTCATGAACCGGCACATGCTCTCTTTGTTATCTCCTTCAATATCTTTGTCTTCTGCTTCGCTCCCAGAACATGTGCGCTGATTTGTCCACCGTGATTTGTCCACTGGATGGGAGAACGAGTACAGAGAAAGAGAGAGATAGGTGGAAAGAAATAGAAACAGAGAAATAAATATCAGAAAGAAAGGGAAGAAACAGAAAAAAAGATAGAAGGCGAGAGAATGAATACAGAGAGAGAAAGACATTGAAGGAAGGGGAAAAAAAGAGAGAAAGAAAGGGAAGAAAGGGAGAAAAAGGTAAAGAGAGAGAAAGAAATAGACACAGAGTGAAAGAGATAGAAAGAAACAGACAAAAAAAAAGATAGAAGAAAGAGAGCAAGCATAGCCATGTATAGTATAGTATAGCAAAACGTGGGAAAGAGAGAGGTGAGAAGGTAAAAGCCAAGCCAAGCCAGGACCAGCTAGGTGCCCACCAGCTCTGCTGTGACACAGACTTGTGCGACTTAGTGCAAGCTGCACAAATTTTTTTGCCCATGTCTTGCGCTACATTTTAACGCGAAAGCATTACTTGGCCAGGTTTGTGAAAGCTTGCACTCGTTCAGCATTCGCAAAAGCCTTGTGCGGAAAACAGATGACATCTCCCACTGGTACTAACGGCAGCACCAACAACTGCCGCAGAAACCATTCACAGCTGCAGAGTATAGGAAAGGGGAATTTCCGCAGCAGCAGAGGAACTCCCAAATCGAAGGGTGCACGCCCTTGTCCACCACATCAGTTGGCCTTCAGCCTCTGTGGAGGCAGTGTTGCAGCAGCATGCATAGCGATTTTGCAACACGTAGCTGCAGTGAGTCCAATGCCAATGTTGTGGGCTTAGCGTCGACATCGGCAGAAGACTTGTCGATGTTGTGATTTATGGTATCTCGATGATGAAATAGAAGAGAAGATGTAAAAGGTTTTCGACACCTCTATGATTATACCAAATCATGTAAATAAACACAATTCGGACTCCGCATTTCTTCATTCTTTATAACACAACTCAAGAACACCACTTTGCAGCACCCCTCTGTAACACCAACCTAGCCAAAAGGAATGCTTCCATATTTGCATCTCATAAGAGTATGCCTAGGGATCTTCTGCAGCTTTTTTCTGTAATTTCGCGTGGGAGTATTAGAAAAATATTCTATTTGATTTGCACTCAAATTTCAATATTCGAATTTGCTTCGCACCCAGAATTTTGGCATTCGCATAGCTTTACTATGAAGCCATTGTTTGACCTATGTAATCGTCACCCAACGATTTGAGCAAATGTTTTACTACCTACATCTTGTCAATCTCTTTTTCTTACTTGTTTTCGGTTGTATTACTCCCTGAAGCTGAAAAGTTTTTCATTGAAAACTTTGACTCAGTTGAAGTCTTTCGTGTATGTAAAAAAACTGTGTGTAAACCAAATATTTATGAGCTTCTGTTTGAATAAACAGAAGCCATGAATTGTAGTAGTGTGCATATTTGTAAAATAATTTTGCAGTTAAACCACAATATAACGGACCTTGTTTTAATGAAAACTGCTGTGTAACAAACTATTTTTAATTTATCAATGTGAGTATTGAAGACAATTTTTATTGCACTTAAGAGAAGTAACTTAATGCCGCAGTTTCAGTGTAGCGAAATCCTTGCGTTCTGCATGGATTTTGTCCATGCATTCTGCATGGACGAAATCCATGTTGAGGGACCAGATGTAAACATCTAGTCTCTTTACAACAATTGCAAGATTGGTAAGCATCTGTCAGAGAATTTATCCTCTGCTGGTGACTTTTCAAGTTACTTGCTTTACAAGCTAGGGGTAGTAGTTATGAATGGGACTTTTGGCATTTGGAACGGGCAGGGTTGGCTCATAATTTAGACTGTGGGATCTTAAGATGCTAGTTATATCAGGTGAATCTTATGAATGATGCAAAATTTCTGACTTTGCTAGGCAATTCAGCAGTCATTTCACCAACTGTCAACAGGGCGTTTGTACAGGCGTGGATGGAGAGAATGTGTGTACATTTGATATTCAGATTACTGTGTATGTTGAGGGGCTCCTGTTGAGATTATGTGTCGTCCGCCAACCTGTATCGATGGGAAATAAATTTTATATGCATTATTATTATCCAGATAGTGACATATGTGCAACCATCATTGTTTCACGTGCTGCACTGTCTCACAGGATGCGACCTTTCTACTCCCAAGCATGACGCTGCAGATTCAGCTCCTGTTGATGATTTCACTGGAGATGGATTGCAAAAATGTTCTTACACAGAGCTTAGGTAGCCAAAATTAACATAGAGAACGACACTCTTGGCTCTGTTTGTCTCTAGACGAGCCTGCATCTTGCAGCTGTGCATACACCAAGGATAGTCATTGGTCTAGGGCAAGCTTTTTTAAAAAGGAGTTTAGATCCGAGATCATAGATTCAGCATTGGGTTAACTTGATTAGAACCTTTGAAGACACTTGACAAAGAGCATAGATGCTGCGGAAGTGCCTGCAGATGCTTCAAAACACTATTGAGGGCAGCGGTAGTGACTACGGACTTGCATTATGCTTGAATAAGTTTGAAGTGGCGCTGCTTGTGCCTAGCGGCAACTTGTAGCAGATTAAGCTGAGCTTTTTATTAGTGCCCTAATAAGAATAGCATAGCCGTCAATAAGATGCGAGTGTGTGGGCACTTTTTTCTTTAATTTTGCAGTGTTCCTAGTGTCACAACATTTATGGCACATCTACTTTTACCAAATTGCCACTTATATCAAAAGTTTTTTGAACGATTTGTTCACTTTGTAATAACGACGATTTACTGTATGTGCTTTTGCATATACTAGCGCAGCTGCGTGATGTTCTTCTCACGTTTCGATGGTGATCTTGCAGGTTGGACAGGTGAGCGCATCTGCCTGGCTGGGGACAGTGCAGGTGGCAACTTGTGCCTTGCACTGAGCCTCAAGATGATTCAGCTACAGTTGCGCCGCCCCGATGCCATGTTCTGTGCATACACACCAGTCATGCTCAATGCTCATCCGTCTCCATCCAAAGTGCTCACATGCATGGACCCACTCATACCTCTTGAATTTCTTCTCACCTGCGTTCATGGTAAGCTTGCAGTTTCATTAGAACAACCCTATAATATATGTGTATAACTAATATCTCTCACGGGACTTGCTGGCTTCCTCTGTAAGAAAAACGCTAAGAGGAACAGAGAAGTTCGCACCTCTTCCGAAAAACTGAACTTAATTTAATAGAAGTGCACCGAATCCTCTTGGAAAATTGAATGATGACTCCCAAGGTGCTTGGGCTGTCAGAGAATGTCTCATAATTTAAGATCTTGAATGTAATGGCTATCTCCAGATTTCCAGATTTTTAACTGTTGCGCGAGCTCAACGGACATAGTATGTTGTGTATGAATGCTTGTTAACCTGTCATCTTGCAGCCTACGTTGGTGTGGAGCCGCATGACACGAGGCAACAGGACGCTAGAGACACACAAGCCATTCACATAGCAGCGGAGGCGTTGTCATTGGTGTCCAATCAGGAACGGGAGCCAGAAACTGAAAGTCCGCATTCAAAAGCAAGCGTGCCTTCCGAAGAGCCTCGGAAAGAACAACCGTACCCTCGTCGTGTCGACGAGCTCAAGAGCCAGAACGATTTACACCAGGACTGTACAGACCGTGCATCTCTGCCAGCCACAAATGGCATAGAAGTGAATGCTGGTGAAGAGCACGTCATATTCGAGATTCCCGCCGACCTCTCGACATCGTTGCGGCGCAAAGCGGCAGAAATGAGCAAGCAAAGCTTGGAAAAAGTATCCGGACCCGCTTCTAGAAAACGGCTCCCCAAGACTCGTCGGGAAGCACTGCCGTGGTTTCATCCGGAGAACCCGTCTCGATTGAAGACTTTGGAGGCGTTGGTGGCTCGAGCGGAGGACCCGTTGATGACACCGTACTTGGCTTCGGATGACTTGTTGAGGAACATGCCTCCTGCCTACTTTTTGGTGAGTGAGTTTGGAGGCTTGAACGAGTAGCAGGGGAAATGATCGAGGGGCCCATTTCTGTTAAACAGAACTGTACGAAGGCAATGGATAATGTCCCAACAAAAGTACAGGGATAGGGTGTTGTTCTACCACCTGTAAGATGGGCTGCAAGGACTAACAGGACACTTCTTGTGATGCGATTGGCCTTTGAACTTTTCGTCTTGAATAATGCTGAACATACTTGAACTTAGCATTTCTCCAAGTTTGTCTTGCTGAAGAAACACTTTCTCAGTTTTTCTAATTGAGCTTGGCATTTTTAATATTTAATTCTGTCTTTGTGACTTGCTAATTAATAACAGGTGATTGGCATGATTGTCTGGTGGTGGGATCACTGCAATGGCACAATGTAAACGTAATATTTACAGTTTCATTTATAGAGTTTGTGTTTATAATGGGTGTTCTGGTTCTTTTATTTGAATGATCAAAAAGTTTTTTGTTTTTTGGCTTGGTAATGTTACGTCACTTCTTTCACCTTTGATGACTGCTTGCACAAGGTATGCTTGAACATTGTGTGTTGTTACAACAGCAAGGGTAGACATTTTATTAATTAATTCAGGATTTCTAGCATGGGAAAGCTTTGTTTATTACTATATATTCAGGACCGCACATCTATTATAACCTCAGCATTCCCACAGTCTAGAGATTTGAACTTTAGAAGTGTGGAAATTAGGGGTCTGCGAAATGTGCGAATATGTGCGAAAATTGCGAATACGAATAGAATATTTTTCTTATTAGAAGTATATTTGATTCGAAGGACGCATATTTGGATTTTCCCAAATATTCAGCCATGGTCGAATGTGCGATTAAGGAGGCATATTTGGACAAATTCGAATCTTCAAACAAATATAATGACTTACAAATGCTACGCATTCTTATTTTTAAAGTAAAGCATTGCTAATACATATTCGTTTGGTTATCTAGTACATCTTGTCTACTGTATAGTACTGTCGTTCAGTGCTTATTTATGCTGCGTTCCCGGCAATTGGTGATCTTTTACCATAATCGCAGAAAAATACGCATGACATGCACACAATCCTTGCGCTCCATTTCAGCCTGTCCAGCATATCCAGGCAACTGGGGCGGTTCCGTTTTTACCTAGCTTTATTCCACAGGTTTCTTATATAGTATACAACAAAATAACCGTCACTAGTGTTACCTAAACAACGTTTGAATGCTTGGAAAAAGAAAAGGCAATGTGGGAGCATCACAATGCATAAGGTAGAGGGATTTTTCACTTTCTGACGTGTCATTACAGCACGTAAAGAGTGCTCACCTTGGGAACATGTCAAACAGTTAATTCTTCTGCATGATAACTTGTAATGAGTACATCGCCAAAAGTATCTTCAAGGTTTCTACAGCCTAATTACATGCAGTTTCATTAATTTATTTTAAAAGAATAACGAAAGCTATTACATATTACTTCTCATTTTGCAACTTTTTGACGATGCACGTGCGGCCGAGAATGGTAAAGGTTTGGGTAGACTGACGAAATTGAGAAATTTAGAAGCATAAAATGGAATTGGCTCACACAGGACAAGGTGGGTTGGAGATGATTGGAAGAGGCCTTTGTCCTGCAGCGGAAATTACATAGGCCGATGTTGATGACGACACATTCAATATTTGAAGACAGTTTTTTACCTTATTTGTATTTCAATATTTGCACACCCCTAGTAAAAATTCAAGCCATGAGGTGAATACGCATTGTAAGAATGCCAACCTTTTAGTGAGAGGAGGCACCGGCTTACACTGGCGTAAATCACGGGGTGGTCAGGGGGGTCTTGAACCCCCTTGTGTTCAGGCTGGAGGGGGGGGGGGCACCCTTTGTATTGTCCCCCCTTGAGATTTATCTTTCAAACGCCATATACTTGAATTGCTTGAGGGTTAAGTATAGTGCAATCAACTTTTTTTGTTAATGGCTGTTTATTTTGTAGTTTTTATATTTTTATATTTAGATATTTTTATATATTTTATTTGTATAGTTTTATATTTATATCAATAAAAATAAAAACGAAATGGCCGCTATGGCGAGATGTGTGTCCCCCTTGTGATTTAACTGGGTTTACGCCACTGCCGGCTTACAGGTAGTGAATGCAACTGAAGCTCACTGAAGGGCAAGAAGCACGAGAGCGACATGATGAGGCAGATGAAGTTCAACAGACATATTTAATAACAGTAACACATGACCATGTGGGCCTCACTGTGTGAATGTAACTGTCTTAGTGGTGTGCAAGTGTCTTGCCCCTTGGTTATTGCAGTAGCGACTAAAGTAGAACCTCTTTAAATGGAAACTGAAGGAACCGGGAAAATGTGTTCTGTTGAACTGGAGTTTCACTTACCGATAAGGACAGATGTGTGTGCAGCACCCAAGTACGAGACCATCTGAATTAGAGGCAATTGTTTCGTTTGAGCAGCAATTTTGTTTAGCCATTTTCTGTTTTCTGAGATTCCGTTGTGTTTGGATGCTCGCAGAGTGTTTATGCTGCCGTTGTTGGTGTTTGTCGGCTGTCTTACTTTCAAGTGCACATACGTGGCCTGCATTTGGAGGGTCAGAAGGCGTCTGGAGATGTGCAGGGCATTTGGTTTCAAGTGACAGAAACAAGTGAATGCAGTAGGCTCTGCCGGAGCAGGTCTCTACTGTTTGCATGAATGTTGCACGCACACAAAGCATTAGTCTTATTGGTTAGCAGGTGTGTGCGTACCATGCCATGGTGTGCACCATAGTCTGAGTGGAATAAACAGAAAACTCAGTGCTAAATCTAATTTTTTTTATTTGGGCGCTGACATATGCTGACTTGTATTAAAAAATTTGTGCACCAACGCCATGCTGATATCAGTTACCCTTATCATGCCATCATTCTGAGATGCCCTTTGTGCACTGTGAAACATTTCTGTGCCAATTTTTAGAATGGTTTGCATACAGTGATGGGTACTCTGTCGTGTTAATTTGTATACGCATTGCTTTAATGCATTACTTTGTGCTTATTCCAGGCTTCCTTCTAAGGCCACAAGTTACATGTTGTAGTTCTTGTTATAGTTCCCGTCTTAAGCTGTATTCACACGACAGACGTGATTGCGGACAAATCAGTCACATGACATGTGATGTTATTTGGAACGCTCCGTAGCCAGCATTTGCACGAGAGGGGAGAATTTGCGCTGCAAGGGACGATTTCGGCATTTCTCCCGAGGATTCCAACTGTGATTTGGGCCTCTATCGTTTCACGAATCGTTCTGCGTGGACCAAAGCGGGTCCGCGGGAACGGGTGGTGTATGGTGACGTGGTACGCAATCTGAGGTTTAATTGCAATACTGTTGCTTTCCAAGTTGTTGCTGCGACTCGCATTAAGCGCTTGGTCACACTGTGACAAATTTGATGTTTCTTGTAACGGTCTCCATTTTCATCTGTCTTGACAGTCTTTTCTGTTCTCTGCTGTTTTCAGTGCCTTCACCTCGACCCAACTTTAGACGACATGATCATGTTTGCCAAGAAGTTGCGTGCATTGGGCTGCCAGATAACTATCCGCGTGCTGGATGACCTGCCGCACGGGTTCCTTAACCTCTTTCCTCGTGGAAACGAGGCCCTAGAAGGCATTCGGTGCTGTGTCACCATGCTCAGGGCTGCCCTTCAAATGGAGACGCTGGGTGGCAAATGAGTATTTTTGATACACCCGCTATACAGCCAGTGGTCAGTTAATAATACTACACTCAAACCTCGTTATAACGAACACGGATATAACGAATTATCGGTTATAACGAAGTAAATGAAGAATAGTCTTGTCATAGCTACAGTGTTACAAATAAACCTTTATAACGAATTTTCGGATATAACGAAGTTATTTTCGTAGCAGATGCAACTTTGTTATAATGAGGTTTGAGTGTAGTGGTGATTTTTCGTGAGCCAGTCTTCTTATACAGAGACTAGGAAACACTCTAGGCGAGTGCATCAAACACACACTTGCATTGCTTTTGAATGTAAGAGGCCCTTTATGGCAATGAGATTTACTAAGGCATTATATATCGTTGTTGACAATTTACAATGAAACTATGCATTTCCCTTGAGAGGCCAAAGTAGTTGGAGGTTTGCAATTATATGTGTGGCAAAGTGCAGTACTTGTAATGTATTTTGGAACAAGTAGTTTGGTATTTAAACTGATAGGAGCTTACCATGTTGCTGCCAGAAATCGATACTGTTTACAGGGTGTTGTGAAATGCCTTACCACGTAAAAGAGGCCTGCCTGAGAGTGTATGCTAATTGCTGATTGTGAGGAAAGGACTGATGCTTTATTGATCCGGTGAAGGTCATATGTATCATGTCATTCATGCATACCTTAATTAGAAGAGCTGATTTTGTAACCTGGAGAGCCCTTTGGCCATAAAATTGAATGAGAAATCGTGGTGCGTGAGAGCATTTGGGCACTTAATTGAGTTTGAATACCTTTGCTATAATAGTAAGACAGCATGAGAGAGAGATGGGAAAATACAAAGCAGGACAACAATCAATGCTGTTTCGGGTTTTCTATACGCATTGTTTTCTAATGATTTGGTAAGATTAGCATTTTCAGCTCACCCAATTCTCTTTCTTTGTTGCATATTTTGTTAGTTGCAGCTGTGCTGTTATAGTGGCATTAGCGTAAGCTTTCATGCCAGCTGGATTCTGGTCGTAAGGTATAATTAAAAGGACATAGAACTGTTTGCAAATCAATCGAAATAGTCTCGCCGATGGAAAAATGGAGTCCAGCGCTGTCCAAAAAGCAATGTTCTCCTTAATAAACGAGGATCTATAGTTTAGTTCTGCACAAAAATTACTGTAGCAAAAAATGATGTGTGATGCCTGATGCTGCAAAAGATGAACAAATGTAGGATTCCTGATCACATGCCCTTCTATTCGTGTATGTGGCTATTGGACCTTTGTTTGATATTATAAAAAGAAAAATTTTCTATTATAATTTTTTGTATAACTTATAATGTGCATGTAAATGTTTGTTTTTAGTTGAAAAGTGTTACTGTCTTCGTATAATGTAGTGAACACCTCACGTGCAGTCTTCATTGTGATGATGATGCAAAAGCACAGTTTCTTCATGTTTGAGTTGGCTTGGCTTGTCTATACACAGAATAAGGATAGTAAGGGCAAGCCATGACGTAGGCGTAAGCTGGGCATTGGCACATGCTAGTTGGTGTCCAAATACACACCCCGGTGATGGTTCTCTCTGTTCAAGAGAGACAGATCTTGAAGGCTATGCTCTTCTAACTGCAGTTGGCGGAAGCAAATTAGGAGCCAGAATTACATCGTAGACACCATATTTTAAGCATCAGCATCAGCTTTGTGAAAACAGGGTGATGGAAATCTAAAAGAGGGCTGTACACTAATGAATAGAATGTGGATGGTTAACAAAAATTGAAAGAAAGGTCTTTGGAAAAGACGCCCATCACTCGGCTTTCGTAGCTTGCGAGGCGGTCGATTATTGTCACTCTCACTTCTCAGTATTGTTACTATAGGGACTTAATTTTGTTAGAGATTGCTCAGATTTAAAAAATCATGGTTGGAAAAAAATCCATGTGCTTTTGGAAATGACCACTGCTGGTATAGTTGTTTCCAAGGACAGGTTTTTCATTGCACCGTGGCAAACTGATACCTTAAAGGGACGCTAAAGTGAAACAGCGAATAGATTTAGATTGATAAATTGTGCTCTGAGAACTGTAATGTCGTTAATTCCACCGTCATAGGTTTATTAATAGAGGAGAAAATCAAGGTCATAGTTTCATTTTTAAATGTTGCATTGAAATCTCCGCGCGTGACGTCACTGATTTCTCAGTGTATTTTTCGTGTTTTGGTGATATTTGCTCGACGAAACTTACTGAAACTTGGTATGTGAAGTCTGTGGCCCCCTCAGAGAACAGTGTACATCATTTTTACTGATTAGGAACTACATAGGACCTAGTAGGTGCCATCAAAATCTATGACGTCACAGTGCTTGATGCAGGAATTTCTGGGTGGCATCGCCACCCACATTTACTTCTTGTGCCTTTTCTCGCTTACCAAGCGTCTTCTCACGGCAAGCATGGGGATTTTGGAATTGTAAAAGAGTAATTTACTAATATGAGAAAAATCGTTTTTCTTTTCAGTGTCCTTTTAAGAAGCAGTTGTCGGTCTTTTTAAATATTCACGAGTCAGACTGGTTTGAGTGGTGAGCAGCAGAGGTTAACCTGCTCGAGCAAGCATGTCAGTGTAGCAAGGCCGCATTTTCTGATCAGCCTTGAAACAGGAGTGTGTTTTAGTCACTGTGTACCGTCTCACTGTGACCTCCATTACAGAAATTATGACAGTTTGCCACATTCTTTACAGATGCATTGACAGCATTGTGTTACTTCATTTTGCACAGGGCATTCACTACAGTCATGACTCTGCTGTTTGCTAGAGTCACGTATATGTATAAATGGTGAAGGCATTCAGATGATTTTCTTGACCAGAGACCCACGTTGATGTGCTTGGTTTGTGTCACTGCTATGTGTGCTGTGTTGCTGCATTCAGATATGAAGGCAGTGCACCAGTGACATTTTTTCTGGTTCCTTTTTAGCAAAATAATTTTTATTCTCTAAATAGTCAGCATACAGCTCTTGTAGATACATAACATCTCTTGTTATGTGAAGCATGTTGTACTTTAGCAAATTTCTTGGCTGGCACTTTGGTCAGGAAGTCTTGCCTACGAGTCAAAGTATAGTAAACGTTTGTTCTCCTATATTGCCCTTGTCAGAGATATGTGTTATGATGAGTAAATTGAAATGTCTTCCCATCCCCTTCCCACCGCTTTTCCATGTTCTGTGTTAATGTTGTGGCAGAGCATGTTAACCTTGTTTTCGTGTTTTTATCTGTCACTTGTTTGTCATGTTATGTTTTGCGACACCATTGCCATTGCCTACTTTTGGGACTGCCTCACTACATCATATTCTCACCGGTGTCGACGTCCATCTCTAAATATTCTTGAAGACATTTGCAGCAGAAAATACGACGGCCATTGTCACTGATTATGAAGATTTGCTATTTCCTGTGGCCAGCTGGCACATGAGCATGAGACTCTGGACGCTTGAGCTTCACGTTACATGGCCACAAGGAGTAGTGGCTAGCATGCTGTCTTCTGCACGCCGAGCAAATCAATCTTTAGATTTTAATGGTTCGCGGCTCCATTACTGCGCAGGTAGGACAAGTCAAGGCAAATTACTTACTCGATGTAGGGACTGCTAAAATATTTCTTAATATTGCACGACACCCATGGCACTAAAAATTTTTTTTGTTAAGTGCTCTAGTTGCCATGGTGCTGTGCGGTATTGCTAGCAAAGGTTGGCATTCCTGCACACTGCGCAGCTGCGACTTGCACAACGAATTTCACATTTTAGGCAGCCGAACCTTGTTTCATTGCTATTGTATCGTGCACTCCGATTTGCTGATGGTGTCAAAGAAAAAATTTTGGAGTACACAACACGCAAGATGTCACTGTTAGTGTTGTGACGTGGTTGAGATTATTTCTGCCCTGCCTTAGAGTGCTTACATTGAATGTTGCATGGTGTGTGGTGACGTTTGTACATCTATGAATATTGAGTAGTTCCTAAACCATTTGTTATCAGTTTTTCTTTTTTGTGTATTTTTTTTTGTAGCAGCCGTGCTGGTCACTATTTGCTGTAATGGGTCACCTTCTGCTTCCTTGTTGGTCTTACTTAAATGAGCAATGAACAGTCAGTATTATGTTTTGCTCAAAGTCGTGCTCAAAGAATGCAAAATAGTTTTTCAGCATGGCAGATTACCTTCTTTGCGTATGCACATACTAGGTGGCTGTTATTAATGTAATTACGCACAGTAGCAGTGACATCATCATGTTCTGTACAAGGTGTACTGCATAGAATACTTGTGTGTACAAAGATGTTTTGTACTTTGAAAGGTGTATAAACTGTCCACGCACACCCAGGCTTGTGTGGTTTCCTTGTGTGATGTGTTTCAGTGTATATATATATGTAAGACACTGTCACTTCTAAGAAAACTTGATTTCTTCTGATGCATAGTCCATTGCCATTCTTGGGGACAGCGCCACGCAAAATGCTGTAAAAGAGAATATCGACACTGTCAGAGACACTGCGGTAAATAAAGGCAGTGGCAGCTAAATTTAAGACAAACTGTTTATTTTGTAGAGGGAAATTTTTGTGGTTGTACTAGTTCATGCACCATGGCAATGATTGGTAGCAGTGCATTGCTTTGACAAGAAGGCAGCTCTTCTTTCTTGTAGTCCCATGGTTCATTTCTTTTGCATGCTATTTCTATAATAATCTCTGGTTGAAACATGGCAATTTAGGATTGAGTAATGAACATAGTACTTTCTTTTGCACCGTTTCCATTTCGTATCATATCGGCATAACTTTGACCGGAACAGTTTTACATCAGAACAAGCATTACCTTTAGTGGCCATATTCGTAACAATATGATGCTGTTACCTCGAGCAACGACGCGTACCAGTCACTATACCAAAGATTTTGATATCACGTCTAAATCCATGCGCACTGTACATCTTGTTAGAGCAGTGGAACATTTTAGGTCGACAATTACTCCATTATTTTGTGCAAAGGGGTTTTTTACTGGGAGGGAGCAACTGAGCCAGGGTTGACTGGGTAAGGGGGAATGTCAAGCTGGAATAATTGTCCACTAATAGTAAGGTACATAAAAAAATGTGTCCCTGTAGTGATAAAAGTATGGACATGTGCTTGTGCAACGTTGATTCTGGCACTGTACTACATGTCTACATTAAAATCCAACCACTAATTAGGCCTTCTAAGGCAAGTGGTATGTTCAGGGGTGGACACAGGACTTTTCCAAAGTAGGGATCAGCTTATGGGAGGACCTGTTGTGTCCTCTTCTTGAGTGTGCACATTAAGAAAATTAAGGGGTGGCGGTCACGACATTCAGACCGCCCTCTGGATCTACCCATGAACCTGGGGGAGAGGCACCCCCCAACTTGAACGAGCTTCCGCATATATAGCGCACCTCGTATAACCGCGTGTTATATTGAGGTACACTCAGTATAACATGCAGGGTGTATATATATCGGCGAAGGAACAGATGGCATATAGTTACCTTTTACATCGCCGTGCAATTCTTCTCCGCTAAAGAAGTAAGTCTTCTCTCTGGAAAGAAAAGTGGGAATTCACTGTGACTTCAAAATTTCATATGCATCGCATTTATTTATTTATTATTTATCTACAGATACTGCAATTACCATTTGGCGATTTTAGCAGGGTGGTACATGAAATTAGTCATAAACAAATGGCAAGTACAATGACATAATATATACAGGTTATACAATGTGTATAGGGCAAATACAAACTTCAACAGGCAAGAACATACAATAAAAAAAAGAAGATTACATTTATACAAGCATGTACAGTAGTATGTAATACGATTCAACTGGTTAGTGCACCTTATAATTCCGAGGAAAGCAATGCCATTGAGGGTGCTGAAACAATTGCATTAGTTTATTCCACTCAACTATGGTGCGAGGAAAGAATGAATATTTAAAGCAATTATTGCGTGTGGGAAAGGGGGTTATGGTGAGGTCATGTCTCTGCCTGGTGGAGTACCCAGAAGAAAAAGAAAAAATATCGGCTATGTCTACTTGATATTGGCCGTTAATCAGTTGGTACAAAAACTTAAGCCTTGAGTTACGGTATCTTAACGATAAAGGTGAAAGTTGAGCTCTGCTTGATAGATCTGTAACAGAAGTCCTTGAAAAATTATTGTAAACAAAATGCACTGCTCTTTTTTGCAGTTTTTCTAATACGTTAATGCTAGTCTTAGTAAAAGGATCCCATATAATAGCGGCGTAATCTAATATTGGTAGAACAATTGATTTGTATGCTAAAAGGCGGACAGAAGGAGTGGATAGCTAGAGAGCACGACGTAGAAAAAACAGTTTGTAAGTTGCATTTGTCGTTATGTGTGTAATGTGTTTGTTCCAGCAGAGATCATTCAATATGTAAAGCCCCAGTACTTATAATTAGTGACTTCAGACGAAGAAGTGTTGTTAGCATTGTATCTGAAATGCAAAGGACTTTTCTTGCGTGTAATTCGCATAAAAAGTTTTTTCAAAGTAAATGACCATCTGCCATTCCTCGCACCAGGAGGCTACTTTTTGAAATGCCTGATTTAACAGAAGTTGATTGGATATGCTATGAACCTCTGAGTACAAAATACAGTCATCTGCGTAAAGTTTCACTTTAACAGGAATTTGTTCTACAATATCATTAATAAACAAAAGAAATAGTAGAGGTCCTAGAACTGAGCCCTGGGGAACTCCAGAATCAGCCCTTACATGTTTTGAGTAACAATCGTGAAAAGAAACGAGTTGTTGTCATTTGGTTAGGTAAAAAGAGAGCCAGCCCATTAACTTTTTGTTTTTAAGTACTTTCTCTAATTTAAAAAGTAATTTTTTGTGGGAAACCTTATCGAAGGCTTTGGCAAAGTCCATAAAAATGGCATCTATTTGTTTGCCGTGGTTAATAGTTTTCGCAAAATTGCATAAATGGAATATACAGCCATGTTTTTGTATACACCCTGTTTGATATGTTTGACGTATGATATATAGCGTATAATTTGTGATTTTAAAGAAATACTCTCTAAAACAGTTTACACACACTCAGGCTTAATTGTTCCCAGAAATTGTTCCCAGAAATTGTTCCCAGAAATTGTTCCCATAAATTGTTCTTGCATGGTTTTCCTCAACGCTGCATGTACAGTTCTTCTAAGTCATGAGTGGCGTTTGCGATATTAGCTTATGCTACTGAACCAATGCAACTATAGTGTGCAGCAACAAACATAAAACTTTAGTCCAAATTCAGCTGCGCATAATGTTCCTTAGTGGGTTACTTAATTCTACAGGCGACGGTACTGTCTTTACTGAATGCAATGATGGTGTTCTTTGCAAATTTCATTTACTAGCATTACACGGGCAAAATATCGCGTGGTACAGGAGTTTCAGAATACAGAAGGCTTTCATCACAAAACAGTAGTGCTGGGGCAGGCACGTGGATAGGCTTTGAGGTGAAGGAAAGACATCAGACATAAAGAGTCAGCATCATTACGTTGTGTGTTGCCAAGTTATTAGCCTAGTGAAGTGCTTTCCTGCAGCCTGTCGTTGAAATAAAAGAAAGAGGAAGCGTGCGCTGTCATAATTATCATGCGTATATCAAAGTAACTCACACCATGGTGGATCCTGAGTTCGCGAAGTTACTGCTGGTTCTTCGTGATCGTGACCATCGTGGTGACTCGTCCCCTTCCGTCTCCATTTCCAGTGTGGACTCTGCATGTTAACGAGGACGGTGAATGCATTATCAGCACTTCCCTATGCAGTATCAGCAACTGCTTGCTGTTGCTTGTAACTAAAGGGTGCATTGCTGTATCACTAACACATACTTGCTGCTAATTTATGCAACAAATGATACTATGAAGAGTGATTTTCATTGGGCAAAGCCAATGATCATGTTAAGGTTTTCGTGCCATTATATAGTCACTTCTCTTTGTCATGATCAACAGTGCGTTGGTATCTGTTAAGTAAACGCTAAATGTGTAATATCACAATTGGTTGTCGAATGAATTATGTTCCAAGTCATCACTGTATTGCTTCTCTAGTACTACCTCGAACTGAAGGTTCGCCGTAATCCTTACACATAAGATCACCGGTCGCACAATGTCACAAGACCTTTTAAGAAGCTAAGTGATTTGGAATGTAAAATTGGAATAGTATAGAAGTTATGGCCAGTGTCATTGCGATAGCATGTGGCAGGAAAATGGTATAGAACAGAATGGACAATGCCTGCTTTTGGGCACTTCAATGCTGCACTTGAGAATCGCAGTTTTGCCTTGAAAGAAGTGTTAATAGTGATAGGGAGTTACCTTAGGAATTGAAGTCATAAGATGTGTTTAAATGAAAAAAAGGGTGGGGGTGGGGGGGGTAGTTATTTTGACTGGCAACGCTTGCGACTCCGACACTCATGGTAAAGGTTGCGACAAATGAGTACTTCACTGTACTAGAAATAGAACTGCGTTTATGAACACACAAAACTGAAAAACACGAGGTAATACATATCACGTAATTGAAATCAATGAAATTATGGCTGTTCCAAGCAACGGTAAGTGGAATATGCTCAAATACAGGCATCGTGCACATCTCCCAGCTCTGTCAAACAAATTGTCCATCGCAAGAAAAATTGTTGCAAATTAAGGAGGTGCCTTAGAAAAACTAGGGTGTGTGTAAAATCCATTAGGGGGCTTGTCGAGAAACCTTTGGCTGTTTGATGTTCACCGGATTTCAGCTGTGGGTCACTCTTATAAAATAAAACATATTTGATTAGAAAAATATTGGATGACCTTGAATGATTTTTTAGCCACATATATGTTCGCATGTTAAGAAAACGGCACTCGCAAATGGCAGCCTTGACATCCACATGATATGCCCTGTGTCACCCTCGTAAATGAAAACTATGTCATCCGAAAAATATTAGACAACCTTGAATGACCGTGTGGTTTTGTAGCCAAAGACAATTGCTTCCCACGTGAAGGAATTATGCTGCTCGCAAATCACAACCGCCAATTCGCCCCTTTTATTTTCCTGTGCTGCCCTCTGCCGTTTTGGTAGAGCCGGGACAACTGGTATTTTAGGAAGCACGTTGCGGGGCTAGTTGGTGATACATCCTTATTTAAAATATTGTAGCGGTACATTTGACGAGGACAAGACAGAGAAGTAGATGACAGGACGGGCGCTGTCAGCGCCCCGTCCCGTCATGTTCTTCTCTGTCCTGTCCTTGTAAATGTAGCCAACGCCTCCTCTAGAAACATGCCTGCGGTATACCTGCGGCGTCGCTGGCTATCCCATTGTAGCCGTCCTGCCTTGAGTTGTGGTCGCTTGTCGAGAGATGGCACCACGTTCTCCCCTATTGTTTTCAATACGTGGTGTGACGTCGAGGGAGGTAATGTGCGCATGTGCAAACGTGTGTTGCAAGCGGCCACCGCAAGGATCGCCAGCTACTGCCCTCATTAGAAACGGTGAATGAGAGAAAGGGTAGGACAGGAGGTTTTTGGCTCACGCGGCAGGCATCTTTCTAGAGGAGGCGTTGATGTAGCGCTACAATATTTTAAGTAAATACAACCGATATTGGCAGAAGCAAAGACTCTGAGATGAAGAGACGTTTCGCGACATTTCCGCTAGGGGAAGGGTGCATGCGCCGGAGCATCGTGAAAAAAGTCACAGTTTCGCCGCAAGGGCGAAGCAATGAATGCGATAGCAAGGAACTAATGCTATACGAAGTGAGGCTCGCCAATGGATACTCTCAGTTTGAACAGCGCTTCTGTTGCAAAGGCGGCCGAAGCAGCGAAGGAAACTAGCGTGCTTCAAGTGTCGAGCTGTGACACTTGATAGTTCGCGCTCATCTTCTGTTTGTTCGTTTAGCGGCGTCCCTGAGCTCGAGTGGCATTCGTACGCGCCGTAACATGAGCGCGGACATCACGGTGAAAGCGTGAAACATTCCTCTACCCCTCGCCACGAGAAAACCGCGCGAGCAGACAGCGGAAGGGCAAGCTTCTCCCATGCGCAAATATAAGAAGAAGCGAGCGAGCTCGCCGACGACTTTTAAATGCGCCCGTCGGGCTCCTAGCGCCACCTCGCTGGTAATGAAGAAACGCTTATTATCGCCTGCTGTCTCTGAGTCCGTCCAGCGCTAAATGGTGTGTATATAACGCTCGCCGTTAGCTACGTGGAGGATCTGCGTTTCGTGGCGTAGTGGATAGCGCCGCTCGCTGCGGAGCAAGAAGTCCCTGGTTCGATTCCGCGCTACGGAAGCATTTTTCTGAGTTATTTTTCTTTGGGGCCTTTATATATATATATACATACTTATACATATACGGTGCATGACGGCGGCGACGGCGACGGCAAAATCCAGCCGAGACTGTCCATATAATTGCTATCGCAATAAAAAGGCGGATTGATATCCACTGTAGATCTGTTGTGGCTCACTTTACTGAAAAAAAGACACCATCATCATCATCATCATCATCAGCCTGTCTACGCCCACTGCAGGGCAAAGGCCTCTCCCATGTTCGGCCAATCAACCCGATCCTGTGCTTTCTGCTGCCACGTTACACCTGCAAACTTCTTAATCTCATCTACCCACCTAATTTTCTGTCTCCCCCTCGCGCGTTTGCCATCTCTTGGAATCCAGTCAGTTACCCTTAATGACCACCGGTTATCCTGCCGACGTGCTACGTGCCCGGCCCATATCCATTTCTTCTTCTTGATTTCAACTATGATGTCCTTTACGCCCGTTTGTTCCCTGACCCACTCTGCTCTCTTCCTGTCTCTTAAGGTTACACCTATCATTTTCCTTTCCATCGCTCGCTGCGTCGTCCTCAATTTAAGTTGAACCCTCTTTGTAAGTCTCCAGGTTTCTGCTCCGTAGGTAAGTACCGGTAAGATGCAGCTGTTATATACCTTCCTCTTCAGGGATAGTGGTAGATTACCATTCATGATTTGATAATGCTTGCCGAATGAGCCCCAACCCATCCTTATTCTTCTAGTTATTTCACTCTCATGGTTCGGCTCCGCGGTTACTACCTGTCCTAAGTAGACGTACTCCTTTACAACTTCCAGTGTCTCGCCACCTATCGCAAAGCGCTGTTCTCTGCCAAGATTGTTCCACATTACTTTAGTTTTATGCATATTAATTTTCAGACCTACTCTTCTACTTTCCGTATCCAGTTCAGTAATCATGAGCTGCAATTCGTCTCCCGCGTTACTCATCAATGCAATGTCATCAGCGAATCGTAGGTTACTGAGATACTCTCCATTAACTCTTATCCCTAACTCATCCCAATCTAGGGCCCTGAAAACCTCCTGTAAACACGCGGTGAATAACATTGGAGAGATCGTGTCTCCCTGCCGTACGCCCTTCTTTATTGGGATTCTGTCGCTTTCTTTATGGAGGACTATAGTGGCTGTGGATCCGCTGTAGATTTCTTCCATTATGTTTATATAGGCTTCGTCGATGCCTTGATTCCGCAGTGCCTGCATGACCGCTGATGTCTCCACCGAATCAAATGCCTTCTCGTAATCTATGAAGGCTATGTATAGGGGTTGGTTGTATTCCGCGCATTTCTCTATCACCTGATTGATAGTATGAATATGGTCTATTGTTGAGAATCCTGTACGAAATCCTGCCTGGTCCCTTGGTTGATTGAACTCTAATGTCGTATTAATTCTGTTAGCAAGTACTTTTGTAAATAGCTTGTAGACAACGGACAGTAAGCTTATGGGCCTGTAATTTTTCAGGTCCTTGACGTCCCCTTTCTTATGGATCAAGATGATGTTGGCATTCTTCCAAGATTCTGGTATCCTCCCCGTCGAGAGGCACTTCGTATACAGGGTGGCCAGTTTCTCTAACATAATCTCTCCACTGTCTTTCAACAGGTCTGATGTTACCTGATCCTCACCAGCTGCTTTGCCTCTTTGCATTCCTTTTAGGGCTTTCTTCACTTCTCCTGTCAATACTGGTGGGATGTCAGATTCCTCTGCGCTATTAATCCTTCTTACGTTATCATCCTGAATGCCTCGGCCGCTGTATAGATCTCTGTAGAACTCTTCCGCTACCTCAACTATTCTATCCATATTGTTTGTGACCTTGCCTTCCTTGTCCCTTAATGCATACATCTGATTTTTGCCTATGCACAGTTTTGTCTTCGTAGCTTTGAGGCTTCTTCCGTTCTTTAGAGCATGCTCAATTCTCTCCATATTATATTTTCTTATGTCGGCTACTTTACGCCTATTGATTAACTTCGAAAGCTCCGCCAGCTCTATTTTGTCTGTTGCATTTGAGGCTTTCATAGCTTGACGTTTCTTAATGAGGTTTTTCGTCTCTTGGGATAGCTTACCAGTGTCCTGTCTAACGACTGTACCCCCGACTTCCACTGCACACTCCTTGATGATACTAGTCAGATTATCATTTATTGCGTCAACGCTAAGGTCGGTTTCCTCGGTTAAAGCCGCGTACCTATTCTGAAGTGAAACTCTGAATTCCTGAACTTTCCCTCTCAGAGCTAGTTCATTAATCGGCTTCTTGCGTGTCAGTCTCTGCCGTTCCTTCCTCACGTCAAGTTGAATTCTAGATCTTACCATTCTATGGTCACTGCATCGGATCTTGTTAACTACTTCCACATCCTGTACAATGCCCGGGTGACCGCACATTATGATGAAAAAAGACACACTTTGTCTCAAATTGCTGGATGACGTTAATGACCTTCAGATTCACACTAAGGAAAATGCTGCTTACAAATGACAGTTGCCGTTTGACATCCCCTAGAGATCTGCCGTGGATCACTGTTATGAAATAAATGGTTACTTTTCTACCAAAAGCTATCGGTCGACCTTGAGTGACCTTGAGGTTTTCTGGCCAAAGTCTTTGCACGAAGGAAAATGCTGCTCAAAGGATAGTTACTGTTTGACATCCCCCGCAGATCCGATGTGGGTCACTCTCATAAAATAAAAATTATATTTCATCCGAAAAATATTGCACGGCTTGGTAGCCACACATATGATTCACATTTAAAGGAAGCGTTACTCGCATATCACAATTGCAGCTTGAGATCCACATCAGATCTGTCCTGTACGTGTCACTGTTGTAAAATAAAAATTACATTTGATTCGAACAATATTGGATGACTTTGTATGACCTTGAGTTTTTCGGGCTACATATAGCCTGAAGGAAACGCTGTTCGCAAAAGACAGTTACTGTTTGACATCCATTGCAGATCCGATGAATTTCATGCGAAAAATATTTGGCGACTTCAAATGGCCTTGTGGTTTGTAGGCCACATATAGGTCTTTATTAACTACAATGTGGCCAATCTCACTCGTGGGTATGAGCTAGTTTTCTTATAGGCAACAACAACAACAACAACAACAGAACAATGACAAGCAAACATTCGACAAAACACTTTGCGCACAACTGAAATGATAGATCCGCTCACTATTTCCTTGCGGTATCACATAGGGCCGACTGCCCTTTTCGGCCGGATGCTGCCACTTCTTGGGACAACCCACAGCTTTCGTCGCTTTTGGGTTGTCGTAGTGGTTGAACTGTGCTGTCGGTGTGTGGGCGGCTTCTGCTCCTTTGTCTCCCTTATGAGCATCTGCGGAATCACGAAGCAAAGCGAGTTTGGAAATGGGCGACGCAGTACCGTGTCGTAACAATGACACTATAAATGCGTGTTAATGGCGCGACTATGTGATGCAGATGTCGAATGCCCTCCAGACATCCTGCGGATTATTACAGCAAATTTTACAGCAAAGCTACATATGGCTAAGTTCTGGCAAATCGGGTCCGTAGACAAAAGACGCATAGAACAACAATTTTCAGCTCTCCTCGCCCCTCGCGCATCGCCCCCTCGCCACCGCCGATGTGTCTCACAAAAGCCTTCGATACTCGGCGGCGGCACTCGCGATACTCGATGGCGGCAATCGTTGTGCTCCTTTGTCTCGCGACGTAGAGATCGCGCTGTTACAAGCAGTTGCCCTTTGGACTTACTATGTGACGGGCGCGTGTCGTTAGCTTGGAGGAAGAACATCGGGAACTGAAGGAGCGACAACGCGCACAGAAGCGCGAATGAGTGCGAAAACGACGCGAAGCCACTGCCCGCAGAACGTGCAGTCGCAGCCGCTGGCTTCGCTGCGCTGGCTTCGATCTTCACAGTAGTGGAAGGGTTGTGAATATTTTGAGCTCCTTATATTGTACTGAGGCGAATTTAAACGCCACGGAAACGTGAACGCACATTGTCTTTCTACGATCATGTATAAGAGAAAAGAAAATAGTAAACTTTATTCTTTCTTGGGCAGATTGTTGCCTTTTTTTGGGGATGTGTGATTTATAAAGAAACGTGGACAAATTAAATCGGTGTTACACTACGGTGCATGTCTGTGTTGATTACATTCATCAGTTTTCCAGAGCAGCAAGCAAAAAAAAAGTGACGCTTATCTAGTTCACTGTTGCAGTAGGCCACCTTGGTAAGCCGTATCCTTTTATCAAGGTTAGATGCCGTCTGTTTACACTTATATTTGGAGGTATAACAACCGTCTGTCGACTGCAGAATTAAATACACGGATCCTAACCTTCTGCCTTTGGCTTCCTCATTGATGTATTCGTTTTTGCAAGAGTCGACAGGCCGTGTGTGGCGCAAATAGTCTATTTGTTGCGAACGGTTGTTGCGCGTCATTATGAAAATGAAGTTACAAACGGCGTTATGGGGACTAAAAGAACAAAACTACATTACGCAGGAGGTATTTCGTTGCCTTGTTGCCTATGTAACACGGTTGCCAAGAAAGATCATCATCATCAGCCTGTCTACACCCACTGCAGGGCAAAGGCCTCTCCAATGTTCCGCCAATCAACCCGGTCCTGTGCTTTCTGCTGCCACGTTATACCTGCAAACTTCTTAATCTCATCTACCCACCTA
The DNA here is from genome assembly GCF_013339695.2 of Rhipicephalus sanguineus. Classification (NCBI taxonomy): domain Eukaryota; kingdom Metazoa; phylum Arthropoda; class Arachnida; order Ixodida; family Ixodidae; genus Rhipicephalus; species Rhipicephalus sanguineus. The sequence goes on along the minus strand of NC_051180.1, from coordinate 123,682,431 downwards.
ATTTTCTATCTCCCCCTCACGCGTTTGCCATCTCTTGGAATCCAGTTAGTTACCCTTAATGACCGCCGGTTATCCTGCCGACGTGTTACGTGCCCGGCCCATATGCATTTCTTCTTGATTTCAACTATGATATCCTTAAACCCCGTTTATTCCCTGACCCACTCTGCTCTCTTCCTGTCTCTTAAGGTTACACCTATCATTTTCCTTTCCATCGCTCGCTGCGTCGTCCTCAATTTAAGTTGAACCCTCTTTGTAAGTCTCCAGGTTTATGCTCCGTAGGTAAGTACCAGTAAGATGCAGCTGTTATATACCTTCCTCTTGAGAGATAGTGGTAGACTACCATTCATGATTTGATAATGCTTGCCGAATGAGCCCCATCCCATCCATATTCATCTAGTTATTTCACTCTCATGGTTCGGCTCCGCGGTTACTACCTGTCCTAAGTAGACGTACTCCTTTACAACTTCCAGTGTCTCGCCACCTATCGCAAAGCGCTGTTCTCTGCCAAGATTCTTCCACATTACTTTAGTTTTATGCATATTAATTTTCAGACCTACTCTTCTACTTTTCGTATCCAGTTCAGTAATCGTGAGCTGTAATTCCTTTCCCGCGTTACTCATCAATGCAATGTCATCAGCGAATCGCAGGTTACTGAGATACTCTCCATTAACTCTTAGCCCTAACTCTTCCCAATCTAGGGCCCTGAAAACCTCCTGTAAACACTTGGTGAATAGCATTGGAGAGATCGTGTCTCCAATGCTATTCAGAGATAGTAAACGTGGAGAAGTTGCAACCAGGACAAATATGGAATTTGCTAACCTGCGCGGGGGTGAGGAAGGGGTCTGGAAAGATGAGGAGAAAAGAGAGAGGCAGAATCGGAGGACGTGCACACAGTCACTGCTATTCACTGCACATGATGACACTCATGAGTGAGAGTCATTCGTGCAGGCTTGTTGTTCGTAAGAACTAATGCTCTCGTCGCCCTCTGCAGCTAAGGCTTGTGAAGTCGGTATTCCAAAGTCAGTTTTCCTGACACTTGTCCGCCGCAATACTCTCTAGTTGAGTTGTGAACGTTCACCTCTGTGCTCCGTACCGAAGACATTCGCGTAAAACGTGTTCAGGTGTATCCTCAAGACCGCATTCATCACAGGCACCGCTGTCAGCTATTATAACACGGAATGCCAACAATTGTGCGAGGACAGCTCCTTGCCATAACCGACAAAGCGTGGCAGCAGGTTACCAAAGGGAACAAGACGCATGGATGGCCCACTGTAAGCGCTTATGACAAGAGAAGGAAGGAAGAAAGAGAAAGATAACAAGAAAGCTGGATAAATGTCTCCCTTTGTGTACCTCACAAGTGGTACGCATACTACGTATAGCGCGTACGTGACATGTATAAATGCGTGTATATAGTATATCACACGTATAACAAGGACAACAGTTATAATTTCCTCCGTTGCGTTAACATCCTAAAACAGAGTCCGTGTTGATAGATTAGGATACTAATTTAGCTTTTTAAATTACTGCTCAGTGTAAATCGACGTCAAGTTGACGTACGGCAAATAATATGAAAACTCGACAGCGAGTTAACTCAAATACGACGCCCACGTTTGCGAAGGAGCGTTTACTGGAAGTAAACATTCAATGTCGGCCGAGCCACTTCACCATTGCAACGTGGACCTTTCGGTTTGAAAAATTATACTGCCTTAAGTTATTCACATGACCAACGTTAAACGTTCGACGTTAGCGAAGCCGTTCACTTTTGTAATACGTGCGATAAATGTTGGCGTGATACAATATAAACTTCCCGGCCCAAGAAGCGCTTAGCTGAGCGATTTAAATAAAGCACTGCTTACCATCGTTGCAAGTGAGATTATTTATTGAAAATGGCCTCTTCGTTCTAGTATTTGCTACAGGCTGTTCCTGCGAAAAGAAACGAAGAAAGAAGATGGTAACGGAAACTCCATTGATTACGGACATGACTGACAGTCTGCAACTACCATTTCCTTAACGCTAGACAGCTTACCTGCGATTTCTTGAGCACTATTCTGGACTTTATTTGGGTTTCCGGAAACGGTGCATACCCTGATATGTCATCAATCGAACCTGAAATAGAGCGAATACGCCATTACTGCCTTTCACAGGTATCGGGCCAGTTGTCTGAGTTTGTTTGTAGTGGTGTAGCACGAAAAGTCAATGTATGTAATCAAATGATTCAATCCCACTCAGTTTCCCTATCGCTTAGGAGTTGGCTGGCTCGTTTCTCAAAGTCACCGGTTTCATTTGGTCACCCAGTCGGCCTGCATTCTCATTCGCTTGCTGGACCGAGGACTCAAACCAACCAAAGAGCCCGTCATACGACAATGCGGTTTCTGTTAATTTTAACTGATCTTTTCACTCACTCACTCCGATGCTTGATTGCTTGCGCACTCAACTTTCTATTCAAGAACGAGTTTGAACTAGAATATCTGATTGACTCTAATAAGACGACGAGAACGACGACGATTATAATCATGATGACAAGCGAATTCGTTTTTGAAATGGTGCGATGGCGAGTCCATCACACTCTAGCACTGCTCCAGTATGCTATTCCCCGCATACATTAGTTGGAGGGCAGCAAAACCACAGCGCTTGAAGAAAATTTCTCGGCTGTTCCTGCGACAAGCAGTTGCCTGAAAGACGCCACTCTATTGCCAAGAAGACGCTGCATGGTGGCGATTGCAAAAATTTACTAGATGAAACGGTGTAAAGTTATAATTTATTCCACTAACTTCATCAGGCTTAAAGGGGACATTGCCTCCCAATAACTGCAGTCAGAAATAAGAAAAAGAAGCGGAACGTCGTATCGATGAAAGTTCGTGAATGCAGGCAGAATACGGTCTCTCAAACTAGATGTCTTGGTGGACGACTAGACTAGTAAAACGCATGCCACAGCCCTAGCATCGTTCGCGTACCTTGCGTGGGCGTGGCTACGGGCGCCACCACTGAGTGGCGTCCCGGTGAGGCCTGGCAGGACGACCCCCGGCGGCCTGATGCCGAGGTGAGCGTAGAGAGGACGTTGTCGATGCTGGATCGCTTCATCAGCTCCGACTCGGCAAGGGCGTCGTTGCTGGCGCTGCGGCCACCTCCTCCCACTGGGTGGCCCTCTGTTGGAGACAACGACGGGTTCTGTGATTGCTGCACTACGAATGGTGCCGATTTTCAAACTTATAAACCGGTGTATGCAGAAAGTGCTCGACTACGGCCGCTGGATAAAAAATTACACCATCTCCCGCTAAAGGGGACCATGAGGCGATGCGAAGCCGGAGCACTTGCACGATCGCGTTCAGCTGGCGTTCGCTGGGCATCCTACCGACCTCGCGTCGTGGAACGCGAAGAGGAACGCTACGCGCTTCTTGTCTTACCTCTAGCCTGGACGTTAATTCTCACAGGGCGAGCGGGGAACGCGAGAGGGGGGCAGCGAAGGAGAGGAGAGAGAGGGGCGGACGCGCATGCGCTGGCGCTCATCGTGGCATTGCGCAGGAGAGAATTTCGGCATGTCGAGCCCGCGTTTCAGAGGAGTGGAGAGGGGGAGAAAAGTGGATAGGGAAGATGAGACGGTGAGTGGAGAGGGGTATGGGAGGGGGAGTGGAGAGGAGGTGTGTGGAGAGGGTTTGCGCATGCGCAGTAAGGTTGGTCACGCCGCACACCACCACCACCACCACCGGTTTGAACTCCGCTATAAGATGCTTCGCATCTAAAAGCGCACAGTGCGCTTTTTTGTCCAGCGGCCGTGGCCTGTGTTGCCGTGGCTCGACGATGCGCGGGAAGGGTGCCTGTAAAGCGTGCTTTTCCTAAAGGTGAGTCGTAGTAAGGAAAAGCACCAATACGCGCGTAACAGGGGAGCACGGATGTCTGAATGAAAAAGCGTCTAGATCGTATCACGTTGTTAAGTTTGCATCCTACAGAAGTGTCCGGCCACCTAGAGCGGCCCGAGGGCTCATCGTCGTCCTGCTTCCGCTTCCCCCCACATCCCCCCCTCACATGATTCTTTCACGAATCAATAAAGTTGTTTACCTACCTACCTACTTGAGGTTTGATACATTTTAACTAACCATGGAATCCATGAGCTGTGTAACGCGAATACTATCGGTAGCCACCAATATATTTGATGGCGAAAAAAATTAAAAATAATTCTGGAGGCGACCCTAACCTTTGACTTCGGTGGCTGGTACTGGTACTCGCACGTCGGCGTTCGTGTGCCCTGGTGTACTCCTTTTAAGTTAACCGTGCGTTTCGTGCGCGGCCGAAGCGGATCCCAGAGGCCACGTAGAAAGAAGCGCGTGGTTGAGATCTACTCCGCCAGGTGCCGCAAAGATCCCAGCTGCTTCCAGTTTTTCAATGACTCAACCAATTATATTTATTAATTATCCTGATAGTTAATTCGGGCCACTAATAATGCCGCCCGATTGTATGCTTCATGATTTGTGGTGAGATTACATAAAGAAATGTAGATCATCACATATAAAAAAAGCATGTAGGAAAGGGTGTTTCAGCTCCACTAACGTGAAACCTATGGAGGGGCGAAGCGTGCAGTGTGCACCGATCTTTCCCACAACAAGATCACTGCTAATGGCTAATGAGAGACGGAAGAAAGATTAGACACAGAGACCCGCAGTCAGCTTTCAGTTAACATGCACGCTGCGAATCTTTATTGTTCAACTACGCACAAGAGAAATCTGTCACCGAAACTACATTGCAGGTCAAGATCCAGTGCCGGTGAATGGTTGTGCAGTGCGAGCAGTCGGTTTTTAAAGACGATAGTCTTTCTTGGTGAACTTAAACGCAGAAATTTTGGTCTGTCTTTCTGTTTCTCGGCACGTCACTCGATTCAGCCACCCGGCCAAAGTTGAACCACTTGCTTACCGCCCACCCATCTCGAACTGGTACGGCTGCTCCTACTTGTGAACGTTGTCGATCAAAAAGTAAATATTACGCATATCTGAGGCGCAACATCATTAGGCAAGTATTAGGTGGTGTGTTTCTTTAATAGAAAATACATTGATACGCAATTTTAAAGACCCTAGTTTCTTAAGTTGCGCTGAAAATGCGACTGCGCTGAAACTTGTCTTCCTCCGTGCACAAGCTCATGTTGTGTTTCGGTTTCGGTTCAGTATTGCATTGTACGAATGACAGGGGCGCCGCTCTGGCATTCCTGTTTTACCCAGGCGACGTGTAAATAAGAGTTTGTGAAGAGTACTCGAAGAGTGCGGACGTTTCTTCTCCTTCGGCGCTTCGCGCCAAATCGCGTGTTCGGGCTGGCCGGCGTCCCCGCCGGTCGCGTTGGTCACCGCCGGTCTTCACCTGCCGCTGCGCCGGGACTACCAGCCCGCAACACAGCACTCATGTTTCCCGACGTATTGCCAGATGGCGTCCATATCTCACGCAGCGCCTCTTCTATCGTCTTTAGACGACATTTGCAGCGAAGCACGCAGATACGCGGCCATTTTTTTTCAATCAAGAAACTCGCTAGCAGACGCTGCCTGCGTCGGCGTTGTCTCTCGCGGGCGAGGGCGCGTTCTCGTTTCTTGCGAGCTGGTAGTTCAGCGTTCTTCGCAGAAAGAGCGTTTCCATAGTCAACACACGCCGTTAGCTCTCTCTCTCTCTCTCGCCACATGGCGAGCGCTGAGGCGGTGGCGCCCTCCCTTGCGCTCAAGAAAATGGAGCAGACGACGATGCACACGCGACAGCAGACGACGATGCGCGATGCACGCCGACACGCCGAGACCCTAAGGTGGTTCGCCCCCCAACAGGAAGACGCTTGAGCTTCGCCTTCAAGAGTCGAACGCGATGGCGAAATCACCTCCCCCCCCCCCCCCCTTCCCGTTCGCATCGCCTTCTCATTCACTCTACTGCTCTTCGTTTTTCCATGAACACCTCAACCATTCCGCAAGGAAAGGAACGTCTGTGAGCGTAACACTGGCAGCTTCAAACTATCCTAGAATCCTTTCTGCAAGTACCGTTGCGAATTGTCCACTACCCCATAATTCTTCCTTTCGCGTATTGGCCACTAAGTCCCCGTAAGACAACACCTGCACACTTTGTTCATGCTGTTGATCATGATGATGGTTAATTATGCCTGAGCGCTTTGTAATGGGTGGCCCCTTCAAAACATCCAGTCGTTGCGCAATTCACAGGCTTTGACGCCTGGTGCGATTGTACGATTCTGCCACGCAGTAGTTCATGCGTTGACTCTCTTTGCCCTACATGCCATAAATATAGGGTTTCTTTTTTTTTTTTTTTGGAAACAGCTTCGAGTACTGGGGTGGCTTTGTGGTAGAACGCCTGCTTGCCGCGCAGGAGGCCTGGGTTCGGTCCCCACTTAACCTAAGTTCTTAATTCATTTATTTGCATCTATTCCGATTTTCCCCTCACGGACAACGCTGATTTTTTGCTGACAACCACCGATGCCGTAATTTCTGCGAAACGAGCTCTTCAACGCCATCGCGTTAAAAGTATAGCAGCGAGGTGTAATATTTAATGCGTCAATCACAAGTACGTATGCATTTTTTTTTCAGACAGGCATTAGTTGGGGAGATTTGGTAGTGGAGATAGAAAAGTGGGCATTGCTGGTCTTGCGAAGACGTTCACTCATCATGTTCAAGTCCCACACGGCTGAAAATGGAAATGAATGAATCTATATTTCACTGTCGTTCGTTTTTCCTGCTTCTGCTTTTACTATTCATCTGCGTAATTGGTGTTACTGGACTCATTTACATCAAACATCGTTGTCATTAAAACCATCACGATCGTACTATTTCGTGTCTTCTGAAAGACCAAGGCCCTCTGCCACCCTCGATTACGTTTCTCTTAACTAGAACCCTATAGTGAGCTGTTTCACACATTACGTGACTTTGGCAACTCCATTCAACTCAGTGATATTGAGTAAACTCGCAATTCCCCTTTGTTCATTAACACACGATGCCTCTTTGTCTAATAACGAGATACTTACCATTTGTAATGGTATTATCCCGTAAGAGAAAAAATACGTTTGTGTAGTTACAGGTTCCTAAATCATTATAAGAAGCGTTAGCACGGTGGTGCTTACCGCGATCCTTGGCAAATGTGGGCTCTGCGCGCCTCCTGCAGCAGACGTAGGCCAATACGAGGGTGGCGAAGGCCAGCGCCAAACTGAGCGAAGTAGCGATGGGCACCAACAGCGGCAGGTCGCCGTCCGGGCCACCACCGCCATTCACGACCATCAACTCGGGAAGCACAGTGCCTGCGACGTGCACCGAAGATGTGCGGCAGCACGGTAAAGGGAAATGGGTTAGCTAGGCGTCGGTCAACCACAAGCAACATTACTTGTGATCGCAGCAGCTAAACGCCCAAAGACGGTTCCAGAGAAACTGCATAAGTTGGGATTAAGGCAATAAGGGATAGTTATTTCTTTCTAGTAATCGATTAATAAATGAGCAAATCGGGCATAAGTCAGCACAAAAGAAGATACACGGCTGCGCGATTGAACTTCCTATATGACTTTTCTTCGACGGTGTCCTTATTCTCCTGCTTGCGCACTTAGCAATCAGTTACCAGAACATGGGATCAAGTACAAAATTTCGTAACCATTCTTTTCGGTACATTATTACAGGTCATGTTGATTGGCCTGCGTGAGTATAATAATGACATGGCAGTGCGCTATCTAGTGATGGAAAAGAAATAGACGAAATAAACTAATTGACTGCCACGATAAGTTGGTAGCAAGCGCTGTGCTTATTAAGCGAATTAAGGTATCGCAATATGAAAGTGTGATCTGCTTAGTATGTGCACTACATCTAAGTCTAATGGATGTTAACTATGAGCTTACGACTTTATCTTTTCGAGAAGCTAGCAGCTCGAGAAAGCACACATGGTGCTTACTCATGTTGACAAATTAGAGCCTCAGGCCCAGTTAATATTTACGGAACAGTTAGTACCGTTCATTGCAACGGCTAGCGTTGGGCATACTTTTGCGTTTTGTGGAGTTGATAGGCGGGTGATTTTGTTTTTGTTTGTATTCAGAACGGCGCGAATGGACGAAAGGGACGATTTAAAGGCGAAACAAGACAGCGCTTTTTGTCAGGTAAAATTTTAATTGAAAAGAACAGGATTTAAAAGACAATTCCAACTAGCTGGCAATGATATGCAAAGGAGCCATACCAAAGACAAGCACAAAACTGCAACCTTGAAGTTTTGTGACGATTCCTGTGCATAACGTGGCGATTATTTGTGCCGCCATTCTGCGTGGCTCTGAAGATGTCTTTTTATTTTGGTCGCAGCATTTGAGATTCTGTGCAAATGTCTAATGTTTGAGGAAAATAATAATTTAGAACAAGAACACATCAATTCGTTTGAAACCCGCCGCGGTAGTCTAGTGGCTATGGTTCTCGACTACTGACCCGCAGGTCGAGGGATCGAATCTCGGCCGCGGCGGCGGCGGCGTTTTCGATGGAGGCGAAATGCTTGAGGCCCGTGTACTTAAATTTAGGTGCACGTTAAACAACCCAAGGTGGTCGAAATTTTCCGGAGCCCCCTACTACGGCGTTTTCCACAATCATATCGTGGTTGTGGGGCGTTAAACCCCAACAATAAAATAACAAAAATTGGGGGACCCTTAAGCTTCGCCTTTAAGAGTTGAACGCGATAGCGAAATCCGGCCCCTAGTGCGCACTTCAACCACTAAGTGACACACACACGCCCACAGACACACACACGCGCACGTGCTATGTATCTATAGTAATTGTACAGGTTTTCGATCTGTGCTAGAGTGGAGACATATTTCTCACAACGCCTCGCAGATGACAGCACATTACCTAATGTTTGCTGGTTGCTTGATCAACGCCTCCTCTAGGAGGGGTTGGCTTGATATGTTTTCCGCTAGATGGACATAGTTGTCCATTTTTGAAGCTGTCTGAAAGTTCGTGTGCGTTTTTAGCGGCGATGGCTGCACTATCCCGGCTTTTTTTCGAAGCATGGCGTCGCGCAAAAAACGTAGTTTGACGGCCTCGCCAATGCGCCTACAAATCACCGAATGGGCTCATTTTCGTCGTGACACCTGTCGAACAAAATGCGTTAAGGAGACTCCTTCCACTACTTGCCATTTATGTAGTGTTTTTTCCGGTAGCAGTTGCAAGTAAGATCGTGGCTTTGTGGTGGGGCACCTGTTTGCCGCGCAAACGGCCCGAGTTCGATCCTCAATGGGAGCGAAGATTTTTATTATTTATTTTATTTGTATCTTTCTCGATTTTTCGGTCGCGGACGATTTTTCGCTCACAAGCGACGTAGCGACACCGACACCGACGGCGGCATTTTTGCGAAACGAGCTCTCTAACGCTATTGGCCGCGAGATCGAGCGGAGTCGCCGCCTTGCGGCTTCTGGCTGAACCGCGCCTAGTGTGGATTGCTCCATGCGTCGTGTGCTAGCCACGTTGCGTTTGCATGTGCGCGTACGTACGTTTGCATGTGCGCGCAGGTCCTCAAAAGGCGGTTTGTTCCGTTGCGTTAGTGCAACTTTAACCACCCGTACGTATGCCTAACACGATGTAAAGAAGCATTTGGCCCTGATCGGCTGTATATGTACTATTATAAGATCAGTGAGTGCACTTGTCGAAAGTGCTGTGTGTGGTCGTCGTACCCTCCGTTCACGAGAGTCATATCAGTGTAGGTGCCGCTCTGTGGCCCAAGCGCATTGCAAAATGTACTTGGCGTTGTACTAAAGATGAGAAGTATTAAATCTCATGTACACAGCCTTTTAGAGGCTCGGTGATAAAAAAAGGCTCTCGTGCACTTGCGCATTGTGGTTAGGTGCATAACTTCGGGACTGTCGTTTTTAGGTTACGAGACGATCTTTAGTTGTGTACGGTCCTGGTCCCACTACACTTCGGTGCTTAAATTGTCCCCTAAAGAGAACAGAAAATGGAATCACACGGAAATCGCAAAACTGAGTTTCCTTGCGCAATTATAGCTTGTGGCGAAATGTATACATAGACACCCGTTTACTTAGATTAAGTTACGCGTTAAAGAGCCCTTATGGTCAAAATTAACCCAAACGGCGTACTTCACATTTAGGTCGTAGTAGTTTCACGTGAAGCCACATCTTTTTTTCTTTGCATTATCTTGACGTTTGTGTTGCGTTGTTATAGTAGAATGACGGAAGGCAGCGGACATTATTCGCATGAAAAAACGTATTTTGGTCCCGTGAAATAGCCGGGCATTTGTTCCATTACTGTCGTGCAAGTAATCAATTCAAGAAAGTTCCGCGCGGTACAGTTACCTTTGTGTACTGTTACTGGAATAAAAACAAGCGTGTGCGTGTCTCAGTAGCGCTAAAGCGCTGTCAGCCACGTAACTTTCCACAGTAAACATATCAACTGTCCTACATTTCATGGAGAACTGAATAAGAAATTCGGATGAATATTTTAGCACGCAGTGCACATATGGCTATTTGAACTCACTGTGCAGGAATACGGGCTTTCTTTTTGTTGGGGGTTATCCAGATGAACAAGAAGTAAATACTTAATTCAGTCGCACTACAGCAGTGCGTAGTAAGTGGAACACAAGCTAAACATGTACAAATAAAACGACAAAAAATGTCATACATTGCGAAAACGCCGACTGTTGCCGAAGGTGAGCAACCTGTTCGTCGGAAGAATGCGCTTCTCTCAGAAGTAATAGTAACGTTCGGCGCGCTTCGTGCATTAATTCGGAAATGAAGAGCGCACAATTACCAGAAGGCTGCAGTCAAGGCAGTTTGTTTGCCGGAAATCGGGTCAAATCGCTCACAACGAAGCGCTGTTGTGTGCGTTTGTGTACGCGCCGAGAACCGCCTATCCACACTAGCGTGGGACGGTGCTGCCACCTGTAGCCCGATCTCGCGGCGAATCGCGTTAAAATGAATTGTTCTGAACAGAAAGTATTTTTAAAGCTGGTTCCCAGGTAAACAAATGTTAGTCGTTCAGCGTCACGCATTCAGTAATGGTCAGAGTACCTGCGAGCGTGGCCGAAGCCGGTAGCGTCCGGATGACGTACTCGGCTGAGGTAGTGCCGGCCTCTGTGTGCGCCGTGACGCGCAAGTTGTACCAGGTGTCTGGACGTAAGTGGTGCAGCGTCATGGGACCCTCTCGAGGCTGCAGGGCTCGCGAAGCCACCGTCCAGGGTCCCGTGCCATCGCGCGGTCTGTACTCAACGGCCAGGTGCGACACGGGGCAGCCGGATGGACCGGACGCCCAGGAGGAAGGACGAAGGGTCAAGGAGCTCGCGTTAGGCGTCACGAAAGCCTCCCGTTTGGGCGATGTGGGTACTGCGTTCGTATGTCGTACATGGCATATTAAGGTATAGTCCAATTGCACAATTAGACACGAATGAGCACGTGACCACTATAGTCCTCCATAAAGAAAGCGACAGAATCCCAATAAGGAGGGGCGTACGGCAGGGAGACACGATCTCTCCAATGCTATTCACCGCCCTAGATTGGGAAGAATTAGGGATAAGAGTTAATGGAGAGTATCTCAGTAACCTGCGATTCGCTGATGACATTGCATTGATGAGTAACGAGGGAGACGAATTACAGCTCATGATTACTGAACTGGATGCGGAAAGTAGAAGAGTAGGTCTGAAAATTAATATGCATAAAACTAAAGTAATGTGGAACAATCTTGGCAGAGAACAGCGCTTTGCGATAGGCGGCGAGACACTGGAAGTTGTAAAGGAGTACGTCTACTTAGGACAGGTAGTAACCGCGGAGCCGAACCGTGAAAGCGAAATAACTAGAAGAATAAGGATGGGATGGAGCTCATTCGGCAAGCATTATCAAATCATGAATGGTACTCTACCACTATTCCTCAAGAGGAAGGTATATAACAGCTGCATCTTACCGGTACTTACCTACGGATCAGAAACCTGGAGACTTACAAAGAGGGTTCAACTTAAGTTGAGGACGACGCAGCGAGCGATGGAAAGGAAAATGATAGGTGTAACCTTAAGAGACAGGAAGAGAGCAGAGTGGGCCAGGGAACAAACGGGGGTTAAGGACATCATAGTTAAGGACATCAAATCAAGAAGAAGAAATGGATATGGGCCGGGCACGTAGCACGTCGGCAGGATAACCGGTGGTCATTAAGGGTAACCGACTGGATTCCAAGAGATGGCAAATGCATGAGGGGGAGACAGAAAATTAGGTGGGTAGATGAGATTAAGAAGTTTGTAGGTATAACGTGGCAGCAGAAAGCACAGGACCGGGTTGATTGGCGGAACATGGGAGAACCCTTTGCCCTGCAGTGGGCGTAGACAGGCTCCTGCTGCTGATGATGATGATGAGCACGTGAAAGCTTGTACGGCTATGTTAGCCTGCAGCAACTAGATCATTGAGAGCATGTATGTATGTATGTATGTATGTATGTATGTATGTATGTATGTATGTATGTATGTATGTATGTATGTATGTATGTATGTATGTATGTATGTATGTATGTATGTATGTATGTATGTATGTATGTATGTATGTATGTATGTATGTATGTACGTATGTATGTATGTATGTATGTATGTATGTTATGTTTGGCCCTGGAAATCATCATGGCAGACGCCATTGTGCATGGACCTGTCGGTCCGAAAGCGCGAATAGGGCCCAAGGACGTCTCGCAAAAACCTGTTTCCAGATACACCCATACACTCTAAAAAAAGAGTATGTGTGACTCCTTTCGGGTAGTTCTGGCTTGCCACGTATATGAGTCTCTTGAAAGAGGCACGTTAACTCTCTTGCGGGTCACACAACTCAGAAAAAAATCACAGCATATCCACGGGATGAATGATGATGAGTGGGGCGAAGCTACGGAGGCAATCATCTGTAAACCGTGAAACTCTTCCGTGAAATGCGCCCAGTACATAATATAAAGAGTGTGAAACATCGTGTATATATTAAACATCAAACTTTTATTGTACTGTTGGTTTACGTGGTCCCTTCATTATCACTTGTGATCGGTGAAATGCAAGGAAGAAGTCCGCTCCCGAGCGAAAGAGCGCCAAGAGCGACCGCATTCCCCGCTCGCCCTGTGCGAATTAAAGGCAAGGCTAGAGGGAAGACAGGACGCGCGTTCCACGACGCGAGGTTGGTAGCATGCCCAACGAAAGCCAACGGAACGCGATCGTGCAAGTGCTCCGGCTTCGCATCGCCTCATGGTTCCATTTAGCGTCCCAAAACCAAATATATTGCTCAAGGTGTGCCTTGCGTTTTTCGTAGAAATAATTTCTTTATCATGTACATTAAGACGAAAAGTTGAAAGCTCACTAGAGTGTATCGCCCGCAAAGTATGTCTTTTAGTGTGATTTAACTCTCGTACGGCAGGGTCCTCGCGCCGTTGCCGGTCCACCTCGCCCGTTGACGATCGGGCGAGGTGGCTACATACAACTACTACTACTACACTTTAAGAAAAAAACCCGCATTTCCCCGAAGGGGAGTATGAGGAAGTGCGAAGCACGGGGTGATGTTATGAGGGGGCGCGCGCGACTAAACTGCAGAGCCGAGCGAAGGAGACGGCAGCGAGAGAGCACGCGCCAGCCGACCCACGGAGGTCTGGCCGTTTTTAAGTGCAAAGCACTTTTACTGATGATGATGATCTGTCTTCCGAACTCGTTCCAAAGAACCCGCAACGCGTTCAACTTGTTGGCGGCGTTGCGCACGCCCGAGATGGGGCTCAGGTTGTTGTCGAACCACAGTCGATCGCACACCGCGCAGCTATATCCGAAGCTGCGGTCCAGGAAGTCTCGCTTGAAGCGCGCCTCCGGCCGATCGAATTCGAGGGCCCGCGCTCGCTCACGCATCGCGCGTCCCCGCGCCAGATCGGCTTCGGGGTGCTCGGCTCGCTTCGCACGCTTTCGTTCGGCGTCTCGCCGCCGGCCTTCATCACCACAGGCAATGCGCGGGGCGCGCGCAGCCACAGAGCGGAGGGCGGAGCGCGCGCAGTCACGTGGTGCGCGACGGCGTGACGTCGCTGCGCCGTTGCTACAGACGCTCCTCTCCGCTCCTCGCGCCGTTGCTATGGGACGGCGGATTCAGGGTCGCTTATAAAGTGCATTCGCACTTAAAACATCTGGCGTTCTTTCGTTCTGCTTTTACAAAACATCTGGCGTCTTTCGTTGGTTTATTTCATCAATCAACGGCGTTTTGAACAAAATTTTTATTGTTTAATCACGCACAGGAAAAATCTCACCAGGCACTACCTTGGAGGTAAACAATGGCTGCTAATGGGAATGAGAGACAGAAGAAGTCGGCTTTTAGCTAACACTTACACTTCTACTTCTACTAACGTTTCCTACTGGAACATGCCAATGGCTGCTAATGGGGAATGAGAGACAGAAGAATTCGGCTTTTAGTTAACGCGCACGCTGCGAATTTTTTATTGTTCAACAACGCACAGGAGAAATCTCCCACCGGCACCACCTTGGAGGTCAAAGCGTAAGACTTGTTACGGACTACTACGACGACTACGAGGGACGAACGGGTGCCGCCTTAAGGAGCTTCGCCCCTAAAAAGTATAATGACCCCCCCCCCCCCCCAAAGAGTTGACGTGCCTCTTTAAAGAGAGTCATGTACGTGGCAAGCCAGAATTCCCCCCAAAAATCACAGCATATCCACGGAGTGAATGATGATGGCGAAGCTGCGGAGGTTCATCGGTAAACCGTGAATCTTCCGTGAATTCTGCCCAGTACATCATCACCGACGTGAGATCGGGCGCGTTTATACTAAAGGTTCGATGAGGTATGACGACTTGCAGCTCACTTTAATTTTACATGTACGCTGTGAATTTTCATTGTTTAGAAAACCATTACTTTAGAAAACATCTGGCGTCTTTCGTTAAGCCGCTGGCGTCTTTTCGTTATGCTTTAGAAACATCTGGCGTTCTTTCGTTTTGCTTTTAGAAAACATCTGGCGTCTTTCGTTGGTTTATTTCATCAATCAACGGCGTTTTGAACAAAATTTTTATTCTTTAATCACGCACAGGAGAAATCTCACCAGGCACTACCTTGGAGGTAAACAATGGCTGCTAATGGGAATGAGAGACAGAAGAAGTCGGCTTTTAGCTAACACTTCCACTTCTACTTCTACTAACGTTTCCTACTGGAACATGCCAATGGCTGCTAATGGGGAATGAGAGACAGAAGAATTCGGCTTTTAGTTAACGCGCACGCTGCGAATTTTTTATTGTTCAACAACGCACAGGAAATATCTCCCACCGGCACCACCTTGGAGGTCAAGATCTGGTACTAGCGTTACGACTGGTTACGCACTACTACGACTACGAGGGACGAACGGGTGCCGACCTTGCGGGTGTCGCCTTAAGGAGCTTTGCCTCTAAAAGAGTCAAATGACTCTTTTTTCTTATAGTGTAGATGGCGTAACTGTCTCGGTCGCGGACAAAGCGGTAGCCGCACAGTGAAACGGGCAATGGCGGCTCGAGTGTGAATAGGCCCTAGAGTCACTGTAGCAGGGGCGAGTGTGCCAGGTGCTGCCACACGTTCTTTCCCGTGCATCTCTACTCTACGAATAACATAACCACAGACACCCACACAAACCCCCAAAGCATCACAGAAAAACAGAAAACCACAAGGAAAACAGAGAAGAACCGCCGCTCCGCTGTTTATGCAGATTTCACGCTGAGTGCAACTGGGGTAAGTTTTTGTTTTTCGGGGCGACGCTTTTGTATGTGATGACAATACCAGCAGACAGAGAGGCGCCATACTTTCTTACCTCCTCCCTGTGTCCTTGCGAACACGGTGTCACTCGGCTCGCTGCGACCTCTGTCTGCCACAGCCACCACGTAGATGTGGTACTGCGTGCCGCACGAAAGGCCGGTCAGCTCGTGGGCCAGCCAACTGCCGTTGACGCGAGTGGCCGAGGACAACCTCGATGGCGAAGGTGCGTCTCTCGCTCCAGCATCTCCACTGGACCTTGGCTGCGGAGTAGTCACGCGCACCATGTCCCAGGAGCCCTGTTGCCTCTTGTAGTGCACCTCGTACTCTTGAATAGAGAATACATGTTACTGAGTGAGTGAGTGAGTGAGTGAGTGAGTGAGTGAGTGAGTGAGTGAGTGAGTGAGTGAGTGAGTGAGTGAGTGAGTGAGTGAGTGAGTGAGTGAGTGAGTGAGTGAGTGAGTGAGTGAGTGAGTGAGTGCGTGTAGTGAGTGAGTGAATGAGTGAGTTAGTTAGTGAGTGCGTGTACTGAGTGAGTGAGTGGAGTAAGTTCGTTAGTGTACGTATCAGAGCGACAAGGAGAGAGAAACGAGTGTTTGTGTTTCATACTTCGCAGTATTTGGAGCCTTAGATATAAACCAATAGAACCGTGCCAACACAACTAACTGTATACCGCATTTGTGCCACCAGAGATGATTAGCGAAGTGGGGACAGTACCACACATTATACACCCCATCAAATTTCAGTCCAGTGCACAATCTTCCAGTATAGATGCAGCGCTGTACACCGTAACTAATCGAGCAATAATTTAATCTAAACGGTTGAGTGGACAACGAATGGAGCATGCACAAACCAGAAATTGTCTAATTGGGAAGGTCAAGAGATTTGCAATCGATTAATTATTAATTATTGATTAATTAACGATGATTAATCATTAGTGCCAGAAAAAAGAAATAAACATTCGCAGGTGCTCATAGTTGCGAACTTTGTTAGCCTGCTAAGAAATGTTTTGTAAGAAAAAAAAAACAGGCTTTGTTTGCAAGATACATATGGCCCGAAAGCACGGTTCTCATTACGTTACAAACACGCCTTACGTTAATTTTTTTTCTGACAACCAATATCGCACGTACCTCTGCACAGACGCGATAAATCTAGAGACTCGTCGCATTTCAGTATGTAGTTAGCGCCGAGCGTGTGCGAGAGGGTGGTTCGTTTTTTTAATCGTTAGTGTAGCCTCCATGCTTTTCAGGCCTCTGGCCGCGACACGCATAGCGTTGGCAGTTAACAAATATCTTGCGAGCAACTGCCCCTTTTCGAAACAATACTCTCTGTTTGCATGTTTAAGTGGCGCAGCGTTGGCGGTTCGCTTATCTTCACGCATCTCACTTCTCTTTCATTATCATCGTCCCTGATCTCTCCTCATCTTGTCTCTTTCATAAAGCTAGAGTTGCGTGTCCATAGAGCGTGCTAACTCGGGCAGGCCTCTCTACGTCCCTAGAAATATTCTTTCGCTCTCTGACACAGCATGATGGGGATGCGCAAAGTATCCTTGCCCGTATTCGCAAAAAGCTCTTACGATGTGAAGTTTCTCACAAGATAAAAGCTTTAGCCATTAACGATACTTTAAATCTCATTAGCGAATACAGCCAGCCAATGAAAAAAGCACTAAAAAGAGCTTTGTCAACTTTTCCTCTGCGTCATTATAAATTTGACGTTCAGCTTGGTAGAAGTTGGCGTGATTCTGCGACCTTCTGATGATCTTCTGTGCATCGTCAAGACGCATAGAAGAGAGAGAAGACGGTAAAACTAAAAAGAAATAAACGAACGCATTCGTTCCGCCTTTATTGACCTGTCGTTTATGCTATTCGCCGTTTCGTCAACGAACTAACTAGCCAGACTCCACGTTAACATGCACCCGAAGCTTGTTGGGAATTGCTAACGGCCTCGTTTATTGAAGCAGAACACTGTGCCTTGTGATCAGTTACATTTGTATTTTTATACGGGGAGCGGTGACAGATAGACACTGCATGCTGCTAGGTTATAATGTTAAAGCTCTCATATTGCTGGACCAAAAACGCTGCAACAAATGTTATTTGTGCGCTCGTGTTTCTGTGTGCGTCTGGGCAGACATTTACAACAAAAATGGAGGGCGCCACCCAATAATGACGAAAGTAAAATAAGTAGATTTCTCAACAAATTAAAACAAAAAGGTGGAGGCAGCGAAAGTGCGACAAATGTTTTCACTTTCTCTTTTGGGTATGCATATTCTACACGTTACGCTGCAAACTTTCCGGACTCATTTTCTCTTGCACGCATATATCAGAAGCAAGTGCACTCAGCCTTGGCTGTGTTGCCCTGACGGAGCCCATCAAACTACGCGCGTGCCAGGCCTGCCATGTTTGACAAATTTCATTCGTTCCCAGACTAATTGTTTTCTTTAACATTTCTTTGTTTTATTAAACTCTCACGAGACACCAGTTCGGCAGCTCCTTGGAGGCAAACTCTTGTCGACTCGACGATGAAAAAGCCGCACGGAGTTGTGCGCTCTGTAAACAACAAAGTGATGCGGTCCCTCATGATTACACCGGAATATGTGGCTGCGGCGACGGCGTTGCGAAGAAACTGAGCACGTTTGCCGCGCGAACGGATTTTTTTCTCAGAGAGAACGTGCGTTCCGCGCGTGGCTTTGGTTCCGTTTACCGTCTAGCTGTGTGTTTCTTGCCGATTTTACGTTTTCTTTGTTTCTTTCGGGGCGTGCTGCGAATCACTTTTCGGCGTTCGTGTTTACATACTCCGATGTGACTTCGTCGTGGCCAGAGCTGTTATTCCGGTTTGAAGAACGCCTTGCGTCTCTGTGGATGAAGGAGGGAGGGCGGGAGGGGATGGCAAAATAAACGGCCGCCAAGTGCGCGAAGCCGAACTTCGAGCGTGCGGTGCGGGCATTGAAGCTCGTCACATTGAATGATAAGTAAGAAGTGCGAAACGTGCCACGATTTGCAAGGGGGAAAACAACGCCGGCTTGCGGAAAGGCAAACGAAAGTTCGGCCTGAGAAACGCTGAAACCATAACAACGTTCAGCTCTTTCTGACGTTAAAGAGAGAGAGAGAGAGAGAGAGAGAGAGAGAGAGAGAGAGAGAGAGAAGAAAAGAGCAAACCTACATATCTTCACTGCCTCCCCAAAGCCTGCTTACGTGCCTTGTACGGTTCCTTCGCACGGGCTGTGGGCTTGGATTCGCGTTTTGTCGCGGTTTCGGCCCGTTTCCTGAACACCCAGAAATCAAAATCGTATTTTGTATTCCGTTTTCTGTCACATACGCGCTATTTTCAGTGGCCCCCATCCCACACCCCTCTCCAGACGCTTTTATTCGTACTTTCAGTTATTTTGAATAATAATAATAAAAAAAGAACACTTTTCCTCGTCGACCTCCGCTCACCAGTCCTACTTCCAACCCCGCCTGGCTCACCTTTATCTTCTTTGTTTGTCCTCAAAATTCTGTCCCTTGCCTTCTCTCGCAGCAATACCCCCGGCGCCGGCTTGAATCGATGAACACATATTTATTCGGCATCTGGACACGCTTCTTTCTTTTCCTTTCGTCTACGACGTTTCGTCTTTTCGTGCATTCTCTCTCTCTCTCTCTTTTCTCCGCCAAAATTCTTCCGCGTCGTCGCTTATTCGCGCCGCTGTCTGCGCCCTCCTCCGGCAGCCGTCGATCTTGCCCGTAGGTTATTTTGTTTTTATTTTTTTTCCACTCAGGAGTTTCGCTGCGTTGTCCTTCGCTTCTTTTGGGCTTCAGTATTGGCATGGGCCTCATATGCATTTCTGTCGTCTTCTGTATGCGACGTCGTCTGTTTACTTATTCACTTCCTCAACACACATTTTCCCCTCTACCTCCCTGCCCTGTATACGTCTTGCCTCCGTTAGATGAGAGCCTCTATCCCTTTTCGTGCGCACCCTTTTCGTTTCTGTCTCGCACCCAAGCGTTGCACCGAAATCGCCACGCCACGTGCGTCGCGGCCGCATCTTGGCTTAACGGTCTCGTCGCGCATGCCAGCTGCCACTGTACTCTCCTCCTCTCCCTCTTTCCTCTTTCTCTGCAGCATGCATTCTTGCATTCGCATCCTACACTCCTCCTCCGTCCATCTCAGCCCGTTCCTTGCCTTCCATGCTCACTGCTCCTGAAAGGCGCGTCTTTTCTTTATCCCTTTTCTTGGCGTCTCGTTTCTTTCACCGTACGTCATCTTCCAACGTCACGGGCGCCTTGGCGTTGCTTTTAGCGGCGCCCGACGGCGCTCCTTCGCTTTCTATTGTTTGGAAGAAGGCGATGCATTCATGAAATGCATTTCCTACTCCATCCTACTTTTCCAGGCTTCGCTGAGTGACGTGGGAGCACCTCACACAAGCTTGTCTACGTCTCGGAGGCTGGCTCTGCGTTGACTGTTTGTGCACCCGCGCCAGAAGGAGTGAACCACGTGGCACGCGGTTTTCCCCCCAATGTAGGCTCATAGCTTAACCATAGCTAAGTAACTGAACGAGCGACAGTCAGAACAGCTTCAATCAATCAATCAATCAATCAATCAATCAATCAATCAATCAATCAATCAATCAATCAATCAATCAATCAATCAATCAATCAATCAATCAATCAATCAATCAATCAATCAATCAATCAATCAATCAATCAATCAATCAATCAACTTAAGATGAAGCTTTATCTCCACCGCAATGGAGAAATCCCTTTTGTCGGTGATCACTGCGCCAATCTTGATGAGGTTTGTTGAATTCAAATTTAAAAGCTTAGTGACCATGAGCAGCCGTCTAGTCGTCGACTTTTTACAAACAAGATATTGTAAAAATGAAAGAACCGCGTCTTGGCGCTCGTGAGGGTTATAACTGCGTGGATCTTTACGCCAGAAAGCAAGATATGGGCTATGAGAGACAGTGCATGGCTCTGAATTCTAGTTACGACCTTAGATACTTCAGTACTCGTCGAAATCGCCTTTTACTGGCGCTCTTGCGTTTTGCCCCACTCGGAATGCAATGGTTGGGATTGAGCAGTTGAACCCAGGGAGCTCTACACTAGCAGCAGAACACTATGCCTACTACGCCTTCTACGAGCATTGTAGAACATAGGTCGGCAAACTCACTCATAAGCCGACTCACTCAGACTCACTCAGACTCAGATCGAGCCGTGAGTCTGAGTGAGTCCGAGTGAGTAATATTTTGGTGAGTTTGAGTTCGAGTGAGTTCGGTTGGATAAAAATTTAGTGAGTCTGAGTCTGAGTGAGTCCGGCTGAGGAAACTTTTGGTGAGTCTTAGTCCGAGTGAGCTCGAAGGGCAAAATATATTTCATGAGTGAGTCAGTGAACTCCAAGTTTTTTGCCGACCTATGCTGTAGAATGTTACTTTACAGTATTATTGTCAAAATCTACTTTTTCCGCCTGCTTACATTTCCGCCTGCTTACAATGAAATTCTAAATTTCATTGACGCTTTATTATAACTTGTAAGTGATACAACATGTGTTATTCTTTCCCGACAGCAGGCGTTTATCGCCCGGCGCGTGCCTCAATAGAGGCAACCGCATGGAACATGCTTTCGGCGTGCATTCGGCGTCATGTCGTCTCTTACCTATCACGTACCGGGCGCCTTTCCAGCTCTGAACTCATAACAATATTTATGCGTGAACTCACAGACGCTCAAAATAAAGCGCGGACACACACAACCATGAAACAGCTATACGCGACAAAGGTGCGCCAGCAGAAATACGCATCGTGTGGTTTGCCGGCTACATTTTTAGGCGACTGTTTTGATTCGCCTATCAGCTGAACAGACGCCGTGCTAAAATCGTGCGTCCGCGCACTTTCAAGTTTCGCGAACGCGGGCTCGTTGGAGCGCATAAATTTGAAATGAATGACGACGGCGCCAACGGGGCATGAAGCCGAGCTAGATTCAATTGCCTCTTCTCTTCTTCGCTGAAGCATCCCAGAGTTATCTGTATGGGAGGCATAAAAGATTTCGAGGAATATATGTTAGATGCCGACCTTCGACTGAGACCGCCTTCGATCGGAAGCCCGCATAAGCTTTATTTTATTTTTTTTTTCTTCTGAAGCATTTTCGCTCCATCGTCTTCTGAAAAAAAAAAGAAAAAAGAAACGCGGCGCACAGAATAACAACGGAAACGGGCTCAGCGTGAAGAAGGGCGACCCGCTGCTGTTCGTTGCTGGTGTTTTGCATGCGCGATATTCAATTTACGATGCATGCGCGAAATACGCAAAACTCTCTTACGCGCGGTTGCATTAAACAAGCGAGCGGCTCAACAGCACGACGATTCATTTTGGAATTACCTCCGAGTTCGATTGTACGATTATGGCGTGTCTAGGTCACGGCACGAGAATTAAACGCTGCCGATTCTATGCAACTCTGTGTTGTGATGTATGGGTGGTGCCTAAAATATGGCGGCTATGACGTATTTCCTGCTACCGCGATAGAATACGGCGCTCGCATTATTCAAAGCATAGTCATTAATATTAGCGGAAGTTACTCAGGGGAAAACGTCGCTCTATACTAGTTTTGAACATCGCTTTATTCTATCGAGGGTTGGCGATGGTGCGGAGTAATCGTTTGTTCGACCTGGAACTCTCACCTTTGACCTTGAGCACGTTCGCTCCCTTGGCGGTGTTCCTGTCAAGCCATCCCAGCGTGATGCTATTTGACGTTGTCGACAGCACGCTCACGGAGGCAGGTCTCCGAGGAGCTGCGAAGGTGATAAGATATTAAATGTTGTTTGTAGAAACGTGATAGCTTAACGTAACTGAGTACAGTACCCGCAGTATTGCGGGGTCTTCAAAATATGAGCGTTTGTCAGCTTTAAAACGATCCGGGTGACTGAACACTAACCTTACCGAATGAATAAAACGGTGACGTAGAGGGTTATTGCTAGCTACTCCTGGAATTAAAGATGACAACACCCGACAGACTTCCTGCATTGAAGCCGTAGCTAGGTAGAGAACATTTCGAGCCTACGGTCAGTGCGCATATGTTAAAGCCAATATCGTGGGAATCATATAGTAACACTCGATTTAGCGCTCTGTGTCTTTGAGAACGTCGTAAAGACTGCGTACAATAAAAAAATTATAGCATAAAATTTGTTGTTTCTCATTAGTCTCATGATTTATAGTAATACTCGACATAAATTTTTACTGCTGGTTAGCATTGTAATTAATCAGTATTATTGTATTTAGATTTTTTAAATTTAGTTTCTCCGCAAATCAGCATTAGTTCAAGCAAACCGTGGTTAGCTGTACATTTATTTCAGTAATACCCGATTCTATAGATTGATGGTGGTTCTAATCCATCAGGTGCGTTATTAATGAATTAAAAAAAAAGAAGCGTACTCACATTTTTGAGATATGTTCACTGCAAGAAAATAGGAAAAATGGAATAAATTCAGTGAAATACGGAGCACCTCTGGTTCAACTTTTTTCAAGCACAATTATTAACACTAATGTCTCTGTATGGTAGCCTCGGTTTTACGTTCTACTCGGTATTTCGGTATGTCAGTGAACAGTAATTTTTCACAGAAGACACCGCGAGTTCACTGCGTGACACGTGTAAATTTTTTAATCAAACCGCATTATGACATTTCAGACTAGACGTACTGAACAGGGTTAAGGTCCAACACGTATAAAGAATTAAGCACATTAAGATATATTAAAGATATCCTCCTAAATATTTGATAATCGAGAGTAAATTGTAAAAGCGGCAAAATATATTAAGTCATCATGTGCGAATAACCCGCTTATGACCTACAACACAAGAACACGCATATAGTTTACGCTATTTTTAATAGTCTTATTACAGATGCATCCGCACTTGCAATGTGGTGCTAGGAGTTAGTTCTAACGTAGTGAGTAAAGTTTATGTCGGCGACACTGACGGAACACAACATCAGCCCGCTCCGCAGCGAATTGGACTATTCTAATTACGTCACTCCGTTGATGCCGCCATTAATTCCTACAGGTGACCGTTGCTAAACAAATGGACAATATCGTCGTATACAGTAGGACGTGATGCCCGCTTCCTGTGCGATAGGCCATTGAACATGTGATATCAAAGCATAACTTAATTAAGCACACTAATTGGTAGATAGAAACATATGTGGACGCTTGCTGCACACTCATCTGTAAGCATAAGGAAGTGATGGCAGAAAGAAAGTGCGGGAAAGAAGAACCCGACCAGAGTGCTTACCGTGAACTCGGACGGTGTAGTGGACAGCGTCCCTCCCGTACAGGTTGTGCGCGTGGCAGGTGTAGTTGGTGGCGTCACCTGTCTCGGCTGCCTCGATGTGCAGGGTGCCCGAGGGGAGCACGCGAGCACGGTCACTCTCACGCACTGGGCCGGAACTATGTACGAATAGAGAACGCAGAAATTGGGGGACCCTTAAGCTTCGCCTTTAAGAGTTGAACGCGATAGCGAAATCCGGCCCCTAGTGCGCACTTAAACCACTAAGTGCATACTTATTGATGTGTATTGTTACACACTCACGCACACAGACACACGCGCGCGCGAGCGCGCGAATGGTACAGGTTTTTGATCTAAAGCAAGAATCGCATGGCCTCCAAGATATACGCCGCGCGCGCGCCACCTCGGAGGCCATGAAGAGTCTCACAATGCCTCACAGATGGCAGCGCATTATCTAGAGTTTGCTGTTTGCTTGATCAACACCTCCGCAGGCCGGCGTTGGCTTGATATGTTTTCCGCTAGATGGACATAATTGTACATTTTTGTTTGAAAGTTCGTGTGTGTTTTTAGCGGCGATGGCTGCACTACCCCGGCCTTTTTCGACGTAGTTTGATGGCCTCCAAAATGCGCCTACAAATCGCCGAATGGGCTCATTTTCGTCGTGACACCTGCCGCACAAAATTCGTTAAGGAGTAACATCGTGCCTTTGTGGTAGGACACCTGCTTGCCACGCGAACGGCCCGGGTTCGATCCTCAATGGGACCGAAGATTTTATTCTTTATTTTATTTGCTGCCTTCTCGTTTTTTCGCTCACGGACGATTTTTCGCTCACAACCAACGCTGCCGACACCGACGCCGAGGCGGAATTTCTGCGACACGAGCTCTCTAACGCTATCACGTTAAAATTCATTTGTCGAAGTCCACCCAGACAAGAAGGCCAATAAAAAGAATAACGCAGCGGTGATTTCCAGTAATACAATCTGGGTATTTACACGCCAAAATCACGATATGATTATGAGGCACGCCTTAGTGGAAGGCTTCACAAATTTCGATCAATCGGGGTTCTTTAACGTGCGCATATATCTAAGTAGTCGGGCCTCAAAGATTTCGCGTCCATCGAAATAGTCGAACGTGTTCAGCTCCAACGGACATTACCAGGATTGTGCGGATGTAGACATGAACTAGATCAGTGGACGCTTTAGAGTCTGTTTCCGTGCAGTGAAACTTCCTCGTGAACTTGTTGGTGTATACTGAACTATTCGCGTGCTGCGCAAACACAAAGAAAGAAAAGTTTCAGTGGCTAATTGTTCATAGTACCACAACATCGTCCTGCAATATTGATGTTGGAAAGAAAACTGAACTAAAAAAAGCAAAGTTCGGCAGATCCCATGCCTTGTGGGAATCGGATTAATGCGAAGCAGTCAGCCAGTAGTTTTATGCTGCATTTCTTGGCTTTGAGCCAAGCATTACGAGGTGGATCGACGCGTTTTTGTAAATGGAGGAATTGTGTGCACATCATGAGCTTACCAGGCACGCCGGCTACACTGACGTTCAAATGGTAACTTATAATATGACGTAGAGTCAGCAATCACGTTAGAGTACAAACGTCTGCGTTATCGAAACGAAGTGCGCGCTACGGTGCGATGATGTGAATATCATACGTAAATTTCGTTAGCGTATTCCTCCGGGGTCGAGCAACGCTTGAATATATCTTGCTGAATCATTGGAATACAAATGTAATGTTTATTAGGCTGCTATAAAAGCGGAGCCAACACTGGAACCACAATTGACGTTAACCTGACATGACGCCTGCATCGTAGGAGTGCTTATGTAGCGCTTATTGCTTTGCTATAAAATAGCCAGCACTACAACCACAATTGACGTTGCACCGACATTACGCCTGCATAGGGTATTTTTCCAAAGCAGTTTCTAGACCTGGTGTGGCTCTGTGGTAAAATACCTCGACTGCCACGCAGAATCCTTGGGTCCGATTCCTGCTGCGATCCTAATTTTTATGTTTTGCATTCGGGTCTAAGCTGCCGGTGTCGGTTTTTGTTAACGCACTCACGTTTGAATTACCAATGTCTGTTCTTGCCGTTTCTGGGTAAATATAAACTGCCAATCACCTGCGGCGCATAAACGTATACCACGGCCCGTGATATACGGGTATATGCCACACGTGCCTGAGGAAAGGGTTTGACGGCATAAGCGACAAGATTTTCACGTTATTCATGCCATGAACGGACAGTCATATTCGTCAAGCCCTCTTACCCTCCTATGCCAATTGGTCTACACTAAGTTAAGCAGGCAATCACTAGAGTACCCAGACGTAGGCCGCTAGATAGATAGATAGATAGATAGATAGATAGATAGATAGATAGATAGATAGATAGATAGATAGATAGATAGATAGATAGATAGATAGATAGATAGATAGATAGATAGATAGATAGATAGATAGATAGATACAGACAGACAGACAGACAGACAGACAGACAGATAGATAGATAGATAGATAGATAGATAGATAGATAGATAGATAGATAGATAGATAGATAGATAGATAGATAGATAGATAGATAGATAGATAGATAGATAGACTGAAAATGCCTTGGGTTTGCTAAGAAATGTTTCGCATTTAGTAATTAGTAAAGTATGACATAATATCTACTCAAGTATGACAGGATAGCTATACCAGCCTCTTACGGCGCCAAGTGAAGCGTCTAGTAAGAAGAAACGTGAGTTAATACAAAATGTGCAGGGTGGGCGCTAGTGCACCTGAAGTAATACATTTTGTGCAAGCATGCATGTGTTTCCTGCCTTGTGGTGATGTGACTAGGCTTTATAATGCTAGTAACGAACTCGCCCAGCTTTGAACAATCGTAACATTACTTTCTAGGTTGTAGCCACGTAATTTAATTTTTATCTGTTTTGTACTGTGCAGGGTTGCAGAAAAGATTGCTGGCAGTTAGCGTTGTACGTTTGTTTCTTTCCATTTTTGTCCCCGTCTGCCGTGACCTACTCGTTTTGCCACGCATTACGTACTTTATATACCAAACCTCTATACGCTTACTGCAGGATACTACCTTGCAGCTGCTAACGAAAATTGCACCAGAAGTCGCGGAAGAAGAAGAAAAAAAAATGAATCTAGTCAGCACGTTCCTCCAGAAATGCTAGGCCAGAGGAAGTAATTAATGACTCGCCCTGAAAACGGCTCGATTAATTTGGCGCGAGACTCGAGGCGCGGTCCCGCAGAGGTTTCTTAGCGATGGCCGGTGATATATATTTCTCGTCTTCCGCGGGGTGCTACATTTCCTCTAGGTGGTGTTGGGCGCTATCGCGAGTGCG
This sequence comes from Rhipicephalus sanguineus, assembly GCF_013339695.2. Classification (NCBI taxonomy): domain Eukaryota; kingdom Metazoa; phylum Arthropoda; class Arachnida; order Ixodida; family Ixodidae; genus Rhipicephalus; species Rhipicephalus sanguineus. The sequence goes on along the minus strand of NC_051180.1, from coordinate 123,655,138 downwards.
CACAGAGCGAGGGATTTCGCACTCTTGAACCGTTTTGAGAGAGCGTATATCGGGGAAAGGGAGAACCCGTGGAATAAACAACGGTCGGGAGAGCGACGCAGATGCTGCAAAACACCGGTGATTCTTCTTCCATACCATTCGCTAACAGCGGCGGCCCTTCTGCAAATCCAGCTAGATGCCGTTGAAGGCAAAGGGAAGAGAGAGAGAAAGGCTCTAATGAAGGCTGAATCAGACACGTAGCCAAGGCACTCATTGCTCGAGACGCCTGCGCCTCGTTTTTCTGTATTTCATTCTTATTGACGATGGCAACTATTCGGACAGGTTTTTCGAGAGCCAGGGTTAGGGCGCCGGAGGGCCTGCTGCCCATTTGGAGCGAAATACCGCCGCCTGCGCTCGATTTCGGTGCTAGCTCCTAAGCGCAATACGCCGGCGGCGGCAGGCGGGCCCGTTCGAGGTGAACACATAGCGCGGGCCGTGCGCCAAAGCCGACAGCTCTTTACCGCAGCGTTCTCTCGCGAGCGTAAGCCCTCTTTGTGAGCTCGCGCGCTCATCGGACAACGCCGCGAAACGATAGAAGGCTGGTGTCCGTCTTCTCCCATCTTCTCTCCACAGCCGGATCCGTTGTTTGCATTCGTGGCCATTAGCAATGGCCTGGTTCTCATCGTTGGCGAAGACAGCGGCCGTCTCTCACAGGATGAACGCGCCTGATACGCGAGACTACGGAGATGGAGCGGACAGGGCAAGGTCTTCTCTCCATTATTTGGAAGATCGATCCCAAGGGACGACGACGGCAGACAGATTATGAGGCGGGCGGAACGGAATCGAGCCGAGAATGCGAGAGGGAGTCAGGTGAGCGGTGATTACGGCAGGTTTTCTGGTAATGACCGCCACCCGTCGTCGTTTAGAGGCCAGGAAGTATACCTTGGAAGAAGGAAAGGCGAGGCTTGCGAGCGTCTTGGGAGGCGAGAGAAAATGTGTGAGTGCGAAAAGAGGTAGGCGTATTCTTGGAGGGAGGAGGAGTAATCAGCAGAGGAGGAGTGACGGCACCAATTGTCTCGGCGGCCGCAGAATTAGGAGAGAAGTGAATGTATAGCATCAACAAAGACCACAGCACCTACGAACCTCCATGCATGCTGTAGCTGTGCTTCCTTTCAGTTTACACCATGAATGCGAAGAGAGAGATAACTACAGTGAAACCTCCGTGATACGATCACGGCTCATACGAATTCCGGGTTGATACGAATTTTTTGTTGGTCTCGGCCAAGGCCCGTTGGCCTGCAGTGTAATGGAGTACGGTTGTTGCGAACCGATTTTCACCCAGCGACGTTTGATACGAAGGTAGCTACCGCCCAGGTACGAAGAGGTGCTGTCCGTGCTGTCACGGAAGATGTGCCAAGCACGTGCGAGCGCGGCAACGCAAGCGTGGGCACGCGCCGCACCGCCATATCGTCAGAATCACGGTGTAAGAAAAACACGTTTCTTACGGTCAGAATAAACCTTCAGAGACGCGTCACGGCTTCCGAAGTTGTGCGCGCGAATCTTTGAGTTTCTTATGTGCCTCCGTGTGCCTCCGTGTTTAGATTACAGAGGACCTTAGCGCCATGCTTTTTTTTTTCTAACGCGTCGACGCGGGCTGCTGTCGTTGTACTGTGTTTACACGTGCCTGCCTCGTGCATCAGACATCCTATGAAAAGTGGACGAGGACCGAAAGAAGGCGAGGACGGTCTTGGCGAAGGAGTCAGGCCTCACAACGTCAACATGCGCGACCGTTGAGGTCGCACTTGTGCGGGCACGGCCGTAAATCTCCCGAAAAACATCCCCAACACCTCCGCGATAACAAAATCATAACACAGGACCATGGTTCTGTAATTTTGTGGCCTTGATCCATCGCGTCAAAGCACTTCTTTTATTACTTTCACTGCAGTACTCTGGTGTCGTGCAAAAAAGCATACTAAAATTTGGAAGGGGCTGCTGTTGTCACCGGTCACAACGCACCTGGTTCATTAATTAAATATGCGCGTACAAGCCGTATATTTACGTGCGCTGGTATGATTGCCGACATCTAAAAACTTAACTGACAATCATTCAGGGTTCTTTCTGACGTTGCTGCGGCCCTGAAAAGCAATAAATGAAAATGTACGCCAGCTTTCTTTTGTCGCATGCTAATTTTCCATGCTTTCTGGTGATACGAATTTCAAATGATACGAATATTTTTGGTGGTCCCGTGAGATTTGTATCACCGAGGTTTCACTGTATCTTTAATGAAATTTTCGGAGATGTTAGCCTGGTTTATCGCCTGGCTTGCTACACCAGGTGTCGGGTGATGACTATGGTACAGGCCCGTAGCCAGGGAGGGGGGAGGCTAGGGCTCCCCCCCCCCCCCCCCGAAATTTTGGTGAAGTACGTGTTTTTACCAAAAATAAGTAGTAAAAATAAGTGTTTTTCTCAAATAGTCAAGCTTTTCAGCAAGTGCCCCCCCCCCCCCCCCCCGCCCCCCGAAAAAAATTCCTGGCTACGGGCCTGTTATATACACACAAGAATATGTACAATCACAAACACACATATATGCACAAAAGAGTGATTCATGAAATTTCGTTAGGTCGAGTGGTCCTGAAAAACACCAACAGCGCTTTTGTGTTGCACATCGCGCAAACGCTGTCTTGCCACGCGCGGGCCGAGAAGGTGCCGCAGTTCCAAGCTCAAGCCGCGTTGCAAGTGAAGTGCTGCCTTCAGAAACTGTCCTTCTGCGTCGTAACTGGAACAGTCAGAGAGGACGTGATTTAAGTCTTCCCGAGTTTTACATGTGGTGCACGCGGGCGAGTCCGACTGCCCGATATTGTGCTTGAAGTATTTCGTATAGGCAACGTCGAGTCTCAGACGGTGGATGCACGTTTCATCTTGCCTGGTTAGTCCTTGTGGCATATAAAAGCTACACCTCGAGTCTATTCTGTGCAGCGGTCCGTACTCGTTACTTGTATCGCACAGTATTATTCGCTGCAGATTCCACGCGAACGCAGATACCCAAGATCGCTGCGTCTTTTCTTGACAGCACTACCTGAAAACACCGCGTACGCAATATCGACTAGTCCTGGACATCAGGCGCCTAGGCAATAATGCTCATGAACTACACCACGATGTTGTACTGCAGCGGCTACCAGCTCACTGCGGCATAGAAGAGAATGTTCGTGCTGACTCCGCTGCCAGAGCCGCACATGACGCGGCATCTGAGAAAATTGACATCCCATGAATGCGAAGGATTACCAATAGTGGGTCTGCGACAGGAGTAACAGCTGTCGCTTCTCTAACGTGACAGACGCTAGAAGGCAGTGCGGTGTCTTCTAGCGTGAGGTTCCTAGATAAACCTATGGGAACTTGTTACGATGCAGCGAACGCGAAAGAACACAGAGCGCGTGCTGCTTGCGAACGGGAGCGAACATTCGAGCTAGCTGAAGAGTACACACCTTGTCCGCCACTCCCTCACTGGTGTAGGCTGCCCTGCTGTCCTGCAGGGAAGCTCCAGGTCTTGTTTCAGGGCAACGCTCACCTGCCGGCTGAAGGACGCTATGCGCGCGGGAGCTGCGAAACAGGGAAATAGTGGGCTATATTCAGCGATTCAAACGCGACAATCGGTCAGCAAGGATGAAAGCGGATGGGGAGGGAGGGCTCGCGATGCACTGACTTGTTCGCATTATTTTCCTTGTGTGTTATGACAGTGAATATTCTGAAAATATGTTTTGCCGACTTGACCGAAGGAATAGTCTTCTAAAGAGATACAACGTTCTAGAAAACAACATAAGCAGAATGAGAGGTCAGTTCTCACCCCGTACTTCCGGACTCTGGGTGACGATGCGCGTGGCCGGTCCCTCACCGGCGCCCGTGGACGCTGTCACCCAGAACTCGTAACGCTGACCCGTGCGCAAGCCGCGGGTCTCGTGCCAGAACTGGGACGACGGCACGGACACCGGTCGCGCCGGCACACCGGCTGAGACCTGCAGTGCATGGAATGAATCGTGTGACACATGGTGAGGATGAAAGATATTTTACGTTTAATTACAGAGTTTATCGTCCAAAACATACAAGCAATGTGCATGATTGACGTCGTTGTGGGGCCTCTGAACTAAGCTTGCTTAATTCGCACTTGCCCTCTCCTCCTCCGTCTTTGTGGTTGGGGGAGAGTGTACGAAGCTTACACATACATTCGTTAGGGCAGGCAGTTGCTGCCTTGAAGATGACAAGACCGCTTGACGAAACGTGGGCTCCAGCGGCACGCCTTGTACAAGCATATTCCTCTCTTCAAGCCTCCATGTTCTCTTCAACTTCTGGCTTGGAAAGGGGGGTAGTAGCTCAACATTTACAACGCCAATGCTAAAGCTCTGGTAACAGTCGTAAGGATCATGCAGTGCAGTGTAAAATTAATAAAAAATGATTTGGCTTTCAACTCGTCGTCGTCGTCACCAGTGCACAGCGTCTTGGGATTGACAATGACACACTGAGCCACTCACACTATTGCAGCTTATCGCACAACTTACAAAACGTCTTTTAGAAAGACGTCATTTCTGATTCACTGTAGAAGCTCTGCCGGCATCGCCAGCATAGCAGCTGCCATGGCGGTACACTAAGCGGACCGTGGAAGAACCCGACGCCCGCTGCTGGGGGATCTCTGCCAATCTCGGCGCATTCATCCCCGGGGGAGTCGCGCTATCCCATTGAGGATGAAATTTCGAACACGACAGTTACTTTCTTCGTATCACGACTCCCGGGCGAGATAAGAACCGTTTCCAAGTTTGCTTTGCCACCGCGTACGGACGCAGAAAACGCACCGAGCTAGCGAGCGGATTGTGAAGGAGAAGAAGAAGAAGAAGAAGAAAAAAAAAGACCTTTTCGTTCGAGTTCACTTCTCGCATCTTCCAGCCTTCTCTTGTCGTTTCCTGTACACAATGCGATTCCTTCTCACATCTGAGTTCTCGCTAGCCAGCCGTTTGCGAACTTATTGCCGGCAATGTCTTGCTTTTTTTTTATTTTCGCAATCTGACGCCTCACTACCGAGCAAAAGCCAGTGAAACGCTTTGTCGATTTCTGCCCCTTCAGCTTCTCTGCAGGGTCTCGTGGATAAGTGGTTTATGCTTGGAAGCTGGGGTAGTTAGGGAGCTTTATATAGAGGGTTGTTTCGAGAACCAGCAAAGATGCGTTGTTAAGAAGAAGAAAAGAAACTTGAAAATCTTTGGTACTGGACTTGATTGGTGATTTATTTACGTCTTTCTAGAAAAAAAAAAAGATCTGAAAGGCCAGTTGTAAGCCTTCGATGCAGTTGGAACATACAAGCCGACGCAAGCTGAGATCGCTTGCTACAAGCCTGTATAAAGCTTTAGATTTATCTTGGAAGAACAAGTGGGCCTTGCCAGGCCTCTTACTGACCAAATTTCTTCGCTTGATTTCTCCCCTTTTGTTGCAAGACTTGGACTTTAGGGCTTCAAGTTCTCTGATTATTTGTCAAAGAGGGCGAGAAATAGCGGCAATCGCTCGACAAGTCTGCTTGGTGCTATAAAAAATAAACTAACAAGAGAAAATGCCGCATCAGGCCAAGTTCGCTTTCGCGCGGTCACGCTTTCTCGGTGCTCCATATGTAAGCTGCCATACGTCATTCTCAGAAACCCGGGGCAAAGGGACATTTCGAAATGGCGCGATCATTGTAGAATCCTCTCTGAAATTTTCGTTATACTTATACTTCAGTTTGAGCCCGGTTGCAAATGTGTCTCATAGTACTTTCTTCTCAATTCAGTGGGTCGAATGAGGGTGATATTTCGCGAGTTTGAAAAGAAATGGCCCAATCGACAACTCGGTTCATGCGCCATGTTTGGGGTATCTATGTGAGGCGAAGCCGCGTTTATTGTTATTATAGTTTGTTCCTCACGTGATAGAAAGCGCAATACACTTCACGAAGCTATGTAGCGTCGATTTGGAGTGTATAACCGTTTACTTGTCCTGAGAACACTTCAGTCGCATTTTCAGCCACCTCGCCAGTTTTATGGCAGCGAGAAGTGCTCTTGAAGTGCTCAAGTTTGTTCTGTTTTGCTCGTAAGCTTCGAAATAACACACACACACACACACACACACACACACACACACACACACACACACACACACACACACACACACACACACACACACACACACACACACACACACACACACACACACACACACGCGCGCGCGCGCGCGCGCGCTCGCGTGCGTTACACTCATCTTCCATGCATTTACATGTGAACCCCGATTTAGCCAGAAGGTGCTGGTTGGCTATCTGGCTTTTAATTGCTATCTCAATAACAGAGCTCTTTTTGCGACACAGGCGAACAAGGAAAAATTACGGTGCTGCTTAGAACTTATGAATATGAAGGCAACAGCCTAGTTGGACCCAAAGCGTTGCGGAATGAAGCTCTGAGGCCGTGCATGCTTGGCAAGGCCATCGCCGTAGGATCGGTGAGGAGAACGCGCCTCACCCTTGCTCACGCCCCTATTGCGGTGCAAGGAGGTATAGTGGACGAAGTAGACGCGTAGTGCGCGAGCTTACGTGCTTTTCTTTTTTTTTTACTCACGCGACGCCGCAAAGACGAAGTGGACAAAGTGGACACGAAGTTGACGCTCTCACTTTTTTTCGAAGGTGGGCGTGGGGGAGGGGGGGGGGGGGAGGAGTGTATTTTGCGTACGTCCAACGGCCTTGAAACTTGCACATTTAAGGCTTTCGCCTTAAAAACTTCGAGGAGGCATAAGCTTCGACTTAGTGAGCGGGACGCGATAGCGTAATCGGGCCCCAATCGCATCGCCTTCTCATTCCTTACCACGCTTTGCTTTTCGGAGGATGCCTAAACCGTGCCGCGAGGAAAGGAACGTCTATGTGCGTGACATTAGTCGTTGTGAAACTCTCATGGTTAGCCCACGGCAACTGCAGTTGCGAAGTGACCACTACACCACCGTTCATCATTTTCGAAGTAGCGAAGTGCCCACTACGCGTCCGTAGGGCAATACGCGCACCCATAGGGAAATCTTATCTGTTACTTAAGGGGAAAATGGTGCTGCGACGCCGTTGTATGGATGCTGGCATTTGTCGGATTCGGAGTGGCACCGTTCACGAAGAGTACGGTGTACTAGGATGGGGCAGTGTGTCGTCTGCGCAGCAAACCGATGAGACAACCGTGGTCACTCTTGCGATGACACCACCAGAGAGGCGCCATGATCGACCGGTGTGCCCTGCTCGCGAAATCGATTGTACAATGCGAAACTTTCTGCATTTGCTGAGTGAAATGGTCACACAACAAAATTAAAACCGAAATTATTTGCAAAAATTAAACACCACAAGAAGTTTTGACGCATTATTGCAATATAATATTCTGACAGATCTCACGTATTATGGGAATCGATTTCATGCGAAGCAGTCAGCGAAAAAAGATGCGGTCTAAGCGGCCCTTTTTTTCTTTTGCTGAGAGCCCAGCGTTATGAGCTGGACCGACGTGTTTCTGTACATTGAATAGTTGTAGGCATGCCGAGGGTTTACCAGGCACGTCATGTTCATTGGCGCCTGGAGGTTAGCACATGATCCGATGCAAGATCGCTAGGCACATTAAAGAACATGCGTCAGTTTATACGGAAATAAGTGCAAGCTATGGTGCGATGACGTGCGTATTTGCTCTGGGGTCGAGAAACGCTTGACTATTGCTTGTTGGGTGATAGGAGTAGATACGTAATGTTTGTTACATTGCTATCAGAGCGTTTAGCCAACACTGCAAGCACAATTGACGTTACCCCGATATGACTTTTACGTGCAAAACTTCCTGCGAATGCCTTGAAGATGAATACTCTGATTCACAAATGCGCGATGGTTATGTCAAATTAACTCAAGGAAGCTGCGGGTCGAAATGAAGGGCATTTTTCCGCAGCAGTTTCAAGCAAATGTGTGGCTCGAAGGTATCATACTTGACTGCCACGCAGAATGACTGGGTTCAATTTCGGCTAAAACGGAGAATATTACTTTGCTTCCATAGGAATATTTCACCCACCGAGAACGCCGCCCACGCCGGCACCGCATTTTCTGCGACACGACTGTGACACTATCCATCATTCGTGGCGCATACCACGGGCTGCTGTATGTGGGTAGTGCCACTCGTGACTGGTGGAAAGGATTTCATGACGTACGCGACACGGAAGTCGCATTATTATTGCGATATCGATTATAGGGACAGTGTTGACGGGTTTTTGCCGTCGCCGTCGCCGTAATGTCTCATATAAAGTGTAAATAAATAACATCCCCCAACGCATCGTATGTTCTACCGCGGGTAAAAGCGCGTGAGCGGGGGCGTTGAACGTGGCTAAAGCAGATATCAAGTGAGCCGGCCCATCTACGTCACTCGGAGGACGCATGCGATAACGTCACCGCGCTCGGGTAGCCTGCCGTCGAAGCATAACGGAAACGACGCGCCCGTCTTGAACGAGCATGAAAAGACGCGAGGGAGTGGAGTGTCGCTCGAGCAGCAACTTTGAAACTTTGATTCTAAGGGCGCGGTCGCGATAGCTGGCGCTTGCGCTATCTCGGCACCCATCAGCGGGCGGCTCGTATACCCCTCTACGTGCGCTCTCAACTCGAACAGACTGCGCGGAAAGAGCATCTCTTCCTGGAGCGGCCGTATTCTCTTACACCAGCGTTTTGTAGAGCTACGCGAGATCGCATTCAAAAGAGTTAGCTGCCAGCCTCACTTCGTATAACATTACAATTTGTTGCTATCGCATTCATTGCTTCGCCCTTGCGGTGAAACTAACTTTTTCGTGTCATAACCTGGTAATCGCGTTCGTCGCACACACGTGTCCCTCTTAGCCAATTTTAGTTTACACCTAGTTAAGGAGAGGACCATGTGAGTGCCCAGACGTAGGCGGCTAGATATATAGATAGGTAGGTAGAAACGGCGAGCGCGTGCCGGTTCATGATGATGATCATTTCTGTTTCCGACGGACAAATTACGGCGAGCTTAAGCAGCTCTGCTAATTAAAAAAACACTTTTCTGTTTATTGCGTACATATCTACGCCTGTTAGAGTATCACAGTAATTTGAAGTTATGCGACGAAAACTCGAAAAGCTCCGGAAGGGTCACGTCAGCTGCGTCAGGTGAGCTCTTTACCACGGCCACCCTTCATGCATAAGCGTCGGCAGGGTGTGCAAGAAAGGCACGACTAGCGCGGCAACTGCATCCCCAATCTTGGAGGCTTTGTATATCCGCTTACCAAAAATTCAGGTTGCTGCATCAAATGGCGACACAGCAGTGCTCTAGCTCCGCAGTCCGCCATCGCAAATCGAGCCCCGTATTTGAGTCCAGACGACACGCTGCCCCAATCTCGTCTGCTCGTCTGGCTCGAAGCGTTGCTTGAGTCACGATGGTTAATTTTGTTGTAAAGAAGTGCGTAATGAGTAATTTCTTTTTAGCGTTACGAGGAAACAACTGTTATTTAACCCTGAGAACTTCTGCTTCGATGTACAATTCTTCAAAACGTAAAAATTAACGAGCGGCCGTGAAAGACAGACGACAAGGTCGGCGTTCACTCTGCGACAGTTTGTCGTCTGTTTCTTGCTTTCACCGTTTGTTTATGCCCTGCAGGTGAGTGAACTTTTATTCTAGAATGCTATACGGGTGTCTGAGATCTGTTTAGGAAGGTTTTGTTTCAGAGAAGCTTTATTTGTGCAGCCGTACCAATATTTTAGGCCTAGCTTCGCTCAACGCCAGCCAACGCAAGCAACGCAGACGCATACAACAAAAAAAGCAGAAGTTAAGGGGAAGATGAAAGCTTGAAGAGATGAGAACTTCGTGAACACGGCAGGGGCGTAGTCAGAAATTTTTCGTGGGGGGGGGGGGGGGGGCGGCTTCAACTATACTTTATGCATGTTCATGCGTGTATATATACGCAAGGAAAATTGAAAATTTTCGGGAGGGGGGCTGTTGAACCCTCCCCCCCCCCCTTTTGTCTACGCCCCTGGAACACGGGTTGTCGCTCGAGCCGACGTTTCGACAAGCGGACTTGTCTTCTTCAAGGCTGCGAATGCTTTCCTTAGCGCGAGTATGTACTTACATATATGCTTCGTACCCTCTCGTCCAACCCAGACAAAGAAGGAGGAGAAGGCAACTGAGAAAACGGGGGTGGGGGAGGAGGGCATTCGTGTCGAAAGGTAGAAAGAGAGGTAGATGTTTCAGTAAATTATGTTCGTCACAAGGAAGCACCACCCGACATTGATAATTTCACGGTGATAAACACGGTTAGAAATACCTAGAAGAAAGGCTTTATTGTCATTGGCTTTCGTTGTGAATGTGCCATATCAGATGGATTGAAGAGCCCCCTTCATGGGCGTCGGCAAGATATTGTGTCGGGGGGGGGGGGGGGGGGCAAGGGCTGGTGTGGCTTGAGGGGGGCAACTTTTGCACCCCCCTGCCGACGTCCAAGGGCCCTTTTGCAACGTTTATACCTGTTGGCTGGAATGTATTAAACTTGTGATAAGGTATGACTCGTCATATTTTCTGTCTCTCAGGGAACGGAAGTTTGACCGAAGTATGTAAAGCTTGAGATCATCGAAGTTGTGACCTGCCACACTGAATTGCTGTGCCACTGCCTTCGGTAATTTCTTCGTCGTGTCCGCGCTATGCCTGCTTGAAGGCTGTCCTGTATGGCCAATATATACTGTTTGCGACAATATGGACATTCGATCATGTAGGTAACGTTTGAACTAGTGCCGGTAAAACTAGATTTTATATGATGGGCGTAATCGCTTCCGTTGCTTTCAACTATAACGTCGTTTTGAAGGCGTTTGAAAGCCGTGTTACACATCTTGGACGAGAACAAGTTATTATGTGGGCAGTAGAATGAGGGTTTATATTTGCATGCACTAACATGGCCTTAAAGTTCCTATTGCGGCGGTACACGACCCTTGGTACTTTGGGAAACGCTTTCCTAAGGCACTCATTGTTTGCTAATATTGGATAGTATTTGCGGAGGATATTATTTATGTGTGGGTACGCATTTGAGTATTTGGTTATAAATGCTAGCGGCGTGTTGGGCTGTGCTACAAGGGCTCTTCTAGCCAGTGTTCATTTTCTGTCTAATTTACATGATTCTTTGTACACTTTGTTTAAAGCGTCGTGCGGGTAATTTCTTTCAACTAATGTTTCCTTTACGTTGTTTAAGTGGTGAACGTAGTCACCGTCTTCGCTACAGATCCTTCTTATACGCCTCGCCTGTCCCACAAATATTCTTTCTTTGCAATGTCGCGGGTGATGACTAGTGTAATCTAGATATTGTTTTCTATCTCTTAGTTTTCTGTAGAGCATCGCCTTTACTTGTCCTGTTTAAATAGATACCGTCGTGTCTAGGAAGTTAATTTCACTGGAAGAATGGTGCATGGTAAATGTAATACTATGGTGAAACTTGTTACAGTAGTCGATTAATGTGTTTAGTACACTCATGCCACGTTCCCATATAATATGTCGTCTCTGTAGCGAAAATAGGTGCAAGGCTTTACCGGAGATGATTTCAAAAGCTCTGATTCTAACTGTCCCATAAAAATCGGAAATCCGTCACGTCTTCTCAAGCTGGCTTCACGGAGCGTCAAAAACTATCGCCCCCGCAAGACGGAGTTTGCAGTAATTGCTGCGTCATTCGACCGTTGTCATGGTAACACTCTCCGCAACTGATAACGACGTCTGCTCGGCCGCATCGACGAAAGCCACGCGTAGGCTTCACGCGCTTCGCGTCTTGAAATGTTCGGTGCTCAGAAGATGCATCGGCGTGCTGCGCCTCGCTGCTGCTCGCACCCGTGTCTTGCATTCAAGAACGAGAAGGTTCAGCTCAGGCTCGGTAAGACTACTTGATTTTAAAACCATTACGCGCTGCTTGTTTTGTATTTTAGGTCACAATTAATGCATATCTGATGCGTGGTCGTCGCATAGCTGAGCGCTATCACCTGGTCGTTGACTCCAAAGGAGATGACGGTCTTTTTCTCGAGCACCTGAAAGCGCTTATGATTGCGTTCAAGCGAATACAGGTCCTGGTTCGATGGGAACCTCTCCAACGGCTCCGTCCCACGTTGAGGACACTGCGCAAGAAGGGGGGATCGCGACTGCCCCGTCGGGCTCCTCGTAACACCACCACGACGGGATGCCTGGCACACTCGACCACATGTGCATAGGCCCCTTCCAGGAAAATGCGGGGCACAGCGCCCCCGTCCAAGCGCTGATCCTGGGGAGAGTGCTTCGTGGCCGACAGGTGCATGCCCAATGGCGTCTGCCATGATGAATTTGAGGGCCAAACGTAACAGAGGCCAGAAGCCATGGTCGTGCTATAAACGCTCAACACCACGTGCTGCAACATGTCGCGCCTGCAGTCCGTAAGTCTGGACGTGGCTGTAGGGGTTACCGATCCAACCACTCAAAAGCTGCTGAAAGGCACCCATTTTGACCGTGCCAACGATGTGAAGAGGGCACACATCAGCTATATGCATAGCGTGCCGAAAGTTTATGCCGCTTATTAAATGATAACGTCCGATAACAATGCATTGGCTACAAGAGCTGTTGTTCATTGGGTGACGCGATTTCGACAGCCTGTTGTCGACCAGCGCCTAAATAGGTCGGCATACACGGTCGTTTTCGCACTCAGCTCCAGTAGGAACGTAGCCAATGTGGACAGGAGTCAAACCCAAGGTTTCGCCCTCGAAGGCAAACTGCCACGCATATCTAATGATCCCCGTACCACTGCGGCGTCTTCCGTGAAATTGATGCTTAATGCTTGACCCATAGTATGAGTGTTTAAGAAACTCGCCTAAATAAATATTACCATGTATGAAACCTGAGGTGACAGAGAGGACGCAACGGGCCTTCCACGTCTTTTGGCACGGCCCAGAAATCGTACTGTAATCTTCAAAGTCATGTGAATATGTGTTACCGCAGATTATATGAGACGCAAAAATAGTACGGTCCTGCTTGTAGTGTGCTGTGCATAAATGGTAGCATCATTTTCTGAGGGCATAAATAGAGTATGGTAACACTTTTGGTTGAACTTTCGCAGCTATTTACGTAGGCAGCCCGAAGCCACGAAAGAGCAAGTTAGTCAAACGCGGATGTTAAGAGGACTGTATTTCCTTGTATGTCGCGCAAGCCGGTTGCGTGTTGCTCAGCGCCGTTACGATACTCCTCTCTGCCCGATCTGAAAGCCGTTTAGATGAAAGAATCAGTTACTGCCGCCACTGAAATTCGTGCGACTTTTTTTAGTTAGGAGCACCCTTGCAAATGCGTTTCAAACACAGCACGAAGCGGCCACAATGGCCGCAGTGCAGATCCTGATTAACTGCTGCCGGACCACCATTTAAGATACTATTAATGTGGGGACTCTTCACTGCTTACTCGCAAGGCGCGATCGACTAAATAAAGTAGCAATGGCGGAACCCATGGGTCCGGTGAACGCAGCATATATCTACTGGAGGAACGACGAAACTTCAAGATACGAAAGGTTTTATCTTCTGTTGTTATAGCAACGGATGCTCCCCGGGAAATCCGAAATAACCGAGCCGCGCAGCGAAAGTGGGTCAGTCTGTCATTTAATTCGCCGGTTGCTATAACAACGCGACACTTTTTTGCCTCGAAGTTTCGTTGTGCCTCCGATAGACAGGCGTAGCCATCACAGGAGATAAGGCACACTTGCTACTTTTTTTCTGGTCCTCACCTAAAGAGTACGCGTCTTACGTGGTGCTCTGGACGTAGTAAGCTGGCCGTACTACTGCGTATTTCGCGTGTGCAATGCCAGCTCTAAGACCTCCCAGCGTGCACAGAGCTGCTACGGACGCACAACTTAAGCTGCGCGTAATATGTGGCTACGTATGGGATGAGCGCGTGCACTGACCTGGTTGGGCGCATGGGCATGCACCCGGCTGTACACAGTGTACCGCTGGAGAATGCCATTTGCCTTGGGTGGTGGGAGCCAGCTGATCAGGATGGCGTCCGGTGCCAGAACCAGTGCCTTGATGTCCGCTGGTGCCTCAGGCACTGCGCAAATGAGCGCCCAGTAAACGTCCAGACGATAATGACTCCTTACAACAACAACAACAACAACAACAACAACAACAACAACAACAACAACAACAACAACAACAACAACAACAACAACAACAACAACAACAACAACTGAATTGCAGTACCGGAACATTCAAAGCCTCACTGCTGATTAGATAAACTAACTCAACAAAAGGGCAACAGACGCAGGAAAGGAAGGCTAAGAAGAGCGCTTGACTTAGTCTTCCCTTGCTGTCTCCGTAATTTTGTTGTTGCGCTAGTCTACTTCATACTGAATGCAGAACTATAGCCTCACAGTTAATTCTCCATATCGCGCTCTACGTTCAGACTATATCCGGCGACTTGTACAAAAAAGGGTGAAAGTATTTTGGAACCCACTACTTCAAAAGAAAAACGGTATATGAATGCACTGACAGTCTGACGCATTTTACAGCCCGCTCTTGGCGCAAATGATGCACTCGCAGTCTTACCGTCCTCGGGTGTGCTGCAGTGTACTGGTTCACTGAATGCTCCCGTGCCGGCGCCAGTGCGAGCGGCTACGCGGACGCTGTAGTTGCGGAAAGGCTCCACGCCTGCCAGCACGGCCGACGTGACGTCGGCAGACACGTCGCGCTCGGTCCATGAGGACCCCGTCTGGGACGATGCTGTCTCGACTTCTTCCGATCCTGGCACAGCGAACAGGGTAAGGTGGAACGAAAGAGTGAGGGCAAGAACCACTCCGTTTCTTTCAGGTATTTCTCTTTTTTATTTTAAGAAATTAATAAAGAGAAAAAATATTATAAAAGAAAGACGAGTGGATTAAGCGGATTACAGTTGCTGAGCTTGTCTACCATGCTTTTCATCGTAGTAGAACTCTTCACTTGTGCATGTACCCTTTTTTGCTTCGAATTCTGCGCGTCTTTTCGAATCATTGGGTTTTCGTGGCCCTCGATCTCCTGTTGGTAAGCGTCGTGTCTGAACTATGGCATTTTTTAAAGATTCGTTTATGACTGCGAGGGAATATTGCGGTGGACTTCAGAACTGTTTTACAGTTTTTTTTTCTTTTTCACACATTTCATATAACACGATGACGTAAAACCGTTTAGCCAAGGTAATCAAAATAAGAAAGCAGACTCTTATGAGAACAGCAGCGAGCTGATACTCGCAGTGATATACGCAAAATGCTCACCATAAAAACTATGGTCGACCGTCTTGTAGAGGACGCGGTAACCCTTGTGGAGGCCACCCAAACTCTTCTCGTGCAGCACTGCCCATGAGACTCGTAGGCTCGTAGCCGAACTGGCTGAGCAGCGGACGCCCGATGGGGCCACCTGAGGCACTGAGAATAAGGAAAAAAAAAAACATGGTTGATCCCTCCGTCATAGGAATCGGAATAACACGAAAGTAAAGCGTGCACTTATAGAAGTAACTGAATGTTACTGTACATTGATTTAAGAGAGTTTCCACAATGTATATTGATGTCTGGCAGCTATGACACCGTTTAAAGGGCCCCTCACCAGGTTTGACAATTTTGAGCAACGAGCGCAATGGGAACTGGGCGTCCACGATGACGTCTGCCAAAATTGGTCAAAAATGCGTCAAATTTCAAGGTGAACGCTGCTTGCCCTTCCTCTCGCGGGCGTGCGCCCAGAGAATGGGATAACGTACATGAGAAAATGGCCCTACGTCACGGAGGAAGGAAAGATGGTAGTGCTGTGACGTCGCTTTTCTACGTAGACGACCATGGAGGAAGGAAAAATAAGGAGAGGCCCTGACGTCACATTCGTGAAGCCTCCATATCGCAAACACCCGCATCGCCTCCTAGCGAAGGAGCCTCGAAACATTTCGCGATTTCCGCCGTGTCGTTTGCAAGCGCATGCGCGATTCGAGCCTTTCTTTTTTTTTTTCGCCGTGCAAGCGGCGCCGCGGCGCAGTCGATTCACGCATGCTGCTCCTTGTGTGTGTTCTTTAGGAAAGCTGCGCAATGCGCAGCTGTTTTGTATGGTTGCGTATACCCGGTGCAAATCGCGTGCACTGCGCAAAGTATCGGGTGTCACTTTTCATGTGTACGTACACGTTCGCTTCATTGGTGATCACTAATGCATGGTATTTGCATGCGAAGCTCTCGGATGTGCGCTCTGTTGCTTCTTACTCATTGTGTCAACTCAGAACACACGTGAACTTTTGTTTTTGGCGTCTGACGCGCCGTACATACCATGCGCCGAAGGCATTCGTACGTTTTTAGAGGCTGTGTCGTTCAACGAAAGGGCAATAAACTTATGTTGTTGTTATCGGACTACGTGATGTATGTATTGTGCGGTGTGCGCTGGCTGCGTGCTTGTTGTTGTGTGCGTACTAGAATTACAAACTTTACTAGCATGATCGCGTATACAATACAGCGGTGTCCTCTTTTCGACGTGAAGTTACGTCGACTATAGGTTGGCGTTGCGCCGAATAGCTACTACGCTCACTCCATATACACCAACCAAGAACCGCTAATCCGGCAGCAGATCGGGAAATCGGGCTACGAGAAAGGAAGGCCTAACGCCCAGCAGAACGCGTAAGTCACTGCTAGGTGAGTTCGAATACGATGATGCAGGGGCTGAACGTTTTTGATCACAGCACGTACCGGTATTCTGTACTGTTGCGCAAAAACGCTCCACGAAGAATATCAGCACGCAGCGCTCGGGCCTGCCACGCACGAACAGCCTGGTAAACGTCTGCTTGCAACATTTTACTGCGTGCGAACCGCACAATACGCGCTAAGTTTACGCCGAGACTACAAATCTGCGCAGAAGCAAGCCACCACGGAGAGCACGCCGCGGGGCGTCTGCTGTTTTGTTTGCCCCATACCGGTTTGTTTGCCCCATAAATCTGACGTCACTTCCGCCACACTTTTCGCAATGCATTGAAATACGATAGGGCCTCTCCTTAGTATTCCTTCCTCCGTGTAGACGACTGTGCTATGACATCGCCAACAGTAGCACGTGACACTGCGATAATTATTTGACACATGTGTAGTTTGTGTAATTTGCTGCTTGAATAGATTAATAAAACTTGAGAGAAACAATGAGACACACAAAAGGAATGTGTGCGTCTTTTCATTTTTTTTTTTCGTGAATCGCAGCAAGATGCGGCTCTAATGTGCGTCCGTTTCCCATGCGTTCGTGTCCCCGCGGTTAGCTTATCGAGCAGACGCCAGCCCTGGAAACGAAAGTAATGTTCTGGCGCGTTCTAGCACTGATTATGCTCCATATATTCTACCGCGTCCAAGAAAACGTTAATGCGGCACTGTCTCATGATACCGCCACTCTCGTGCCCGTACAAATGTCGCAGCTTTCATGCCCGTCCCGCAGAAACAGGCAGTACACCACAGAATGCCGGCACAACGCCCACGGCCGCTACATAAAAAAAAAAAAGGTAGCGGCCGTGCAACGCCGCTCGCGTGCTCGGGCTGGCTCGGACACGTAATGCGCACGTGACCATGCATGCGCATGACGGGTTCATGCGTACGTGTCAAGTGAAGAGGGCAGGGAAGGGATTTGGCTTGCGAAGGCTACACGGAGCGAGTGGCAAGGGTTTGAAACTCGCCTCCTCACATCATGGTTTCGCGCCGCAACAAATTACAGTTTTTCTCAGCTCGTAATGAACCGATTTGAAAAATTCTTGCGGCATACTGCTCTTCATTCGGCACACAACAACTTCCAGCGTCTAACTAAAATTTGCTATGTGGCCTGGCGAGGGGCCCTTTAACGTGTATGCTCCACTTTTATTATTAGTGGTACATCTCCATCCCGACGACTAACGTCCATGTTCAATGATTAAACAAACCCTTGTGGTAGCCGTAGTAATTACCAGTGAAAGCGTAATCAGAGAACGAGGTGCGATAGCCAGAAGAGCGTCGCATATTAGACGCAGAACTTGGTCGTCATCCCGCGGCATGTTAAAATGTGGTTGAACACCCATGGCCAGACTAGAGGGAAACGCAAAGCGCGTCGTGCCGCCCCGGTAGCCCGGCCACAATTGTTCTCGGGGCGAGCGCGTGAGCGGGGAACGCGGTATTACAGCCAGGTGAGGCAGGCGCGCGTCCCAGAGCTATTTTTGGTTTGGATTAGCTTGATACTATGAGCGAGGCCGACGCTTTTACGACGCTTGGGCTGAGGTCGCCTCCTCGCGGTGTGTTAAGGCACTGACAAAATTGAACTTCTATTGAAAACGCGCCGAATGGGACGGACGTGTAACACGTTGCAGGTGCTAATCACGGAGGCCACAGTAATGACGAATTACTTTGCCGCTCCCAGAGGGCAACACCACCCCGCCGACCGGGAGAGTGGTAGATATAAAAGACGTGTTTGTAAAGCCTCTAGAGTATGTGTTTATGGCGCAGTGGATAGCGTGCCCGGTATCTGTTGTTGCGGACTTGCGGACCGAGCGGTCGTGGGTTCGATGCTTTTATTCGGAACTTTTTTTCTTTGCCATCTGATCGTGTAAATTTTTTCGACATCATTTCCGTGACGGAAATACGTCACTGAAGTCGTGGTGGACCCCGGCATAAAACACTTTCGTGTTAAAACAGTGATGAATACGCAGCCAAATTGACGTTGACGGAGCTTAGGTTTTCGATAAGCGCTGAGAAAGGGATGCCTAGTTTCGATGAACGACAGCAAATGTCAAGCTGGCCGACATCCAGTCAAGCTACTGCATGTACTGGGTGAAAGATGCGATAAAACACGGACGGTAACACCCGAATGCGGGACTAGCGAGCAAGATAACTTAAGAAGCTTGCTTGCTGACTATCTAAGTATGAAACATAATTATAAGAGCTCACGGCGAACGTTGCAGTCCGATAGTTGGGCCTTCAAGAAAATGATCACCACTGCGAGCACTATGCGTTTTCCGGATCCCGCAAGAATACGAATTGCACTGGATGGAAACCGATGGTGTCGATTCCCGTAAACTTTCTTTCGCCGGAGCAACGTGCCCATACAAAAACGGGCACAATTGAAGCAAGTACACGGCTCATAAAGGTTTAATTAAAGCGAGAATCTTAGTGGTCGCACACGCAGATGGCGGGTCATGTTGATGTCATCCACGCCATAGAGCAGATATAATGATGTGAAAGCCAACATTTTCCTGTGCTGTAACATTACTCAGCGTAGTTGATGGCTCACCACGGTGGCATGCTGCTCATGAGCATGAAGACACGGATTCGATTCCCCACATTTGAATACAGCCGACAATGCGAGGATCAATAAAATCGACTAAGAAAAGAAGGTCGCTTTCGCCTTCGAGTTGTCTTAGGAAAATGCATAAGAAACAGTCTGACTCTTTGCGAGGACAGCGGGAACAATACAAACAGAACGCACGAAGCGCAGTGATATGCTAATTTGGCCTCTAGCTATACCACGGACCATAAATTACCGTGAACGAAGTGTTTGATAATTACACCACACTTCTTAGTTGTGAAACTTTATCAATGTGAGCATGGTTGCAGCAGCTATTACATTACAAATATAGCGAAATTTTTTTCCTAAAAATAATTTTGTTTGGAATTTTTTTGCAATTGCTGAAATGATGTATGAACGCCTGAAATGAAACTGTTCGTAATTTGCAAATATGATGCGTTTATTACTGTAACATCGTTTTTTTCCTACAATTTCTGTAATCGCATTGAAATTGAAGGAAACTGCTTTCTTCGCCGTGTATTTAAAAAAATTGCAACTGACTATGTAGAGGTAATTTTAGTTCTTTCAATCTAATCTAGACAAGGACAACAAAACATGCATAAACCTGCAGTAACTCGCCGGCATTTCTTTCTTTCTTTTTGATCATATTTGCGAGTGGTCGTTGTATGTTCTCAACAAGGCGTCAGCGCAGTCCTCGTTCCGCTCATTGTTTAACCCCAGGCCAAAATACCGCTAAAGTGGCAGCGCAGCGCGGTGACGATACAAAAACGGCAGCGGTGTGTAGGCATTCACGGTATGCGGTCGTCAGCGCTTCCGCGGACTACCGACCACGTTAACCGGACGACCGCAGCAACGCAACAGCGCACGAAGTTGAACTGGGTGGAGTTGCGTGGCTTCAGATATGCTTCGACAGCGCAGCAAAACGAAGGAAACAGATAAGAAGTGCCTGATTTACGGATTGTAACAGGAAATGAATACCTGATTCTGAGGTTATTTGGGGCGGCCTAGAACTTCATAATCGACATGTTAGCAATTAGATAAATAATTAGAAAGTTCTCAGATTTAAAATATTTAATTGCCTAATACTTAGGGACGAAAAAATGCTGTGCGTATACACATGACTGCCCCTAATATGTAATTTGCAAATCTTCCTACAGCTCTAATTAGTATGTTTCAAACCTTGGTCCAAGTCAGCTGAGACGACCGTTACACCATCATCCTGAAAGAAATCGCCAGGCCGGCGCCAAACACGCAGCACAGTCACAGCGAAGGCTGGAAGAGCGTCCTTTCTAGGGGCTTGTCGTAAACTCTCTTGGGGAAACTAATACCAGTACACTTGGAAGGTACCCCCTACGCCACAAATCATAATTTTTGGGAAGTAAGGAAGCATCCACTATGCCATAAATCATAAATTTTGTGAAGTAGGGAAGCACACAATATACCAATATCCGTCACTCTGTAGAGAAGCGTGGTACCCGCTACATATTTGTAAGGCATTATGTGCACTTTGTGTTGTGGCTGATGACGATGAAGAATTACGGCTGAGCCCTTTATAATGCCACAGGTTGGACGCATTCAACGGCCGACTCGTTGCGCAATTCGCATTGTGTGACGCCCGGTTGTTATTTTACTCTTCTACCACGCTATGTTACATGGGTTAACGCGATTCCTTGCACGCCATGGCGCCTTTATAGGGTCTTTTTGCGAATGTGCTCCAAACACTGGCGTGGCTCTGTGGTTGAGATTACAAAACCTTCAAAGCGCTGCGGTGGGGAAGTGTTTCCTAATGCCTCGAAATAAAAAAAAAAAAAAAACCGGCGTGGCTCTGTGGTAGAATACTCCAGTCCCACGCAGAGGGCTCGGGTTCAAGTCCCCGTCCGATCCTGCCGGATATCTTTTCTCATTTCATTTTTTTTTTATTTCGCGCGATAGCGGTTACGGACGCCGGCGGCGGCTGCGGCGGACAACTACGGCGCCAAAATCGGCTGTTGTGATCTCACAACAGCTTTCGCTGTAAAAAAAAGAAAAAAGCCAGTGTTTCATGCTTCTTTTGTAACTAATATACAGTCCATCATCGTAAGCGTTTGGCTGTCGGAGCTCGTTCTGCCACTGCCTTTGTTCCCGTATTTTCTTTGCGCTCGTAATCAGTACGCGTGACCTACTAACTGGCTAAAACCTACACTAGGTTTGTGTTTTGTGCCCTTCCTATCTCTCTTGAGGAAACAAGTTTTTATATGGCGAACTCAAGCAGGTTAGCGTACGAAGAAGCTGACACCCTATTGTAGGCCTTTTACGATCTAGGCGTTGCATTTTTGCGTACTCGCGAAAAGTGTACAAAAGAATGCAACCAGGGCGCGGGGCTTTGGGTACAATCTAAAAAGAGATGCGCTAATTGGGGCGTCTTTTTCTCGCGCGAAAATAATAATCTATCTTGCGTGCCTATTCTTGCACCCGGTATACTCTAATGTCTCAAACGGTGTGCGCGTTATCAGAGTGACACGACATTCTTTATAAGAAAGTAACGAACGCCAAGTTTTCAAGAAAGCACATGCAAATGAGACAGATGTCGATACTTGTGAAAAAAAGGAAGACGTCCCTAAGGGCGCAAGCTGTTTTAGAATTTACGCAAAGATACTTGAGTGAGATATTAAACTCCCTATTTCGTACGTGCTATGCTTGTCCCTTCAACCAACATGTATCGATGGATATTATTATTATTATTATTATTATTATTATTATTATTATTATTATTATTATTATTATTATTATTATTATTATTATTATTATTATTATTATTATTATTATTATTATTAAACTCCGCATTGCCCTGTTGCTAGGCCTCGCACACTTCAGACGCTACAGCAGTGCGCTCACCATCTTCAGCGGTGGAGACGATCACCTCGTCGGAGCGCGGTCCGGCGCCCACAGCGTTGTACGCCTGCACCAGGACGCTGTACTTGGTGAACTTGCGCAGATTGTTCAGCAAGCATTCGCCGGGTGCCTCGTCACCCTCTCCTCCGCTCTCGACCGTCTTGTAGAGGTGCAGGTCGCTCGAATTGTGCAGCTTGTAGCCCACGTAGTAGCCCCGGATGCTGCCGTGACGAAGTTCGGGCACCGGAGGCTGCAGGAACCGCTTTTACTGTTCATTGTTCCGAACGCTGTCGCTACTTACACGCTTTTCTCCATTGTATCTATATACACTCGTATGGAGCCACAACATTGGTTGTTATGTGTTGCGGACGACGTGCACCAAAGTGCCGAATCCATACTGAACGCAGCGAAAGAGAAGCTTCATTGCCGGCGTAGCTAACCCGCAAAATATTTCAGATAACTGTAGAGACACTGCCGTATTTCTTAAGTTAGACGCCTAGGTGTGAATTTCTAGAACGTGAATACTCTCCTTCATCGTGAAGGCAAAGCTTATAAGTCACTATCACGCATACTTTGACGGGACATTTCACTCGTCCGTATTTGGCTTTCAGTGGCATTATCGAACGCATATTCATTCACCACTTGAATGGCTGGTAGCCCAGTGTGTGAACGCTTCGGGTGCAGCGAAACCATCGCCCACCTTCTCTGCGAATACGCCCGTTTCGACACCCAAAGAGCAGCCCTCTCGGCCGCATTGGGCCAGCTAAACAACCGGGCTCTCACTCAGGAAAAAATCTTAGGGCACTGGCCTACCCGGTCTTCGGCGCGAGCCGCTAGAAGGGCGTTGCTGCGGTTTCTTCGGCAAACCGAACTGAACGAAAAGGTATGACTGGTCTCACACAATGCCTTTAGACGGTGACTTTGTAGTGTCGCTACCGACTCTCTCCTTCTCTTTTATTCTTTCGTACCCCCTTTCCCCTTCCCCAGTACAGGGTAGCTAACCGGAGTATATTCCTGGTTAACCTCCCTGTCTTTCCTCTACCTTTCTCTCTCTCTTCATTTCGTTGGTGATATTTTATTTTAAATATGATGGTTCTGAATAGCGGGGCCGTTTCTGTCTCTTTCTGCTGGGTCTCAAGCTATTTTGGGATACCTGGCAACGAAAAGGCAGATCATTGCGCTTCGTTGGCAGCTCACAACGCAGTTACAAAAATGAAAAATTTTCTTAAAGACAGCCAGCGAACAATTCCTGTAGCAATTCCTGTAGCAGCGACAGTGGAACTCGTGCAGAAGTAATAAGCTCCATCTGGTAAAGCCGGTGCTTGGTGAATGGAAGACCTGCCGTCACCAAGAACGGTTTGTTGAAGTTATATTACGCCGACTCTGAATTGGGGCACGCACACCCGACACACCATTTTTCCTCAAAAACGAGGAGCAACCAACACGTTAAAAGCGTCAGGAGCCGTTAACGGTTATACATATCCTAATCAGATGTCCTCATATTGCTACGCTGAGACGAAAATATTTCGGCGAACTATACAAACAACGCATGCCTTTCCACCCTACTCTGCTTCTTCATTCACCATTCTAATGGTGAATGAATATGCAGAGTAGGGGAGATGATCCCCTTATACCCTTGGGTACAAGCAGAAAAGGGGAGATGATCCCCTTGTACTCTTGTCTGATGTGCTCAACTTTTTAAAATAATGTGGCTTTTTAAATAAGCTTTAAAACTGAACCATTTTTACTGTTCATTGCCAATCACATTGCGCCTACTGCAGCATGGCCTCGATTGCTTTTGCGCTGTAAAAAACTGAAATAATGAACTTAGTTCTGATGAAGCGAAGGAACAACTTTGCATCGGAGTATTTGGGAAGTGTTACTTTTTAACACTGAGAATCGATAATAATTCGATGAGGTATTCATGCCACATCGACTGAAATTGACACTGCGCTTCTCACGAATTCCTGCAGATCATCACTGGTACGTATTTACTCGTCACGCCTAGAGACGGCGCTCCCACCGACTTTCTCAAGTCAAGGTGAGCGTTGAGTGAAGGGACGTTCCAGAATGCGGAAATAAGCTAAATATGTAACCCAAAATTTGTCTTCGCAAAAGAACACGCAAAAATGTTTAAAAGGAAGTTCTGACAGCACAAGCGTTGGCGCACACATCTTTGTGCTGCCGAGGTTGCGAATCGCATCATTCGGGGTATTCAGCCCAATGAAAATTCGTAATGCTAGAATTCACGGTGCATAATATGTCTGAAAACGATTGGAAAAAGCAAATGCAAACGCTCGCCCTTTCATGCATTCATCTCAAAGCAGACAATGACCAAAGCCAGAGGCTGTCATACGCCTTACCTTCCAGGTGACTTTGAGAGATTGTGGGCCCATTGTCTGGACGGAAACATGTGTTGGCGGACCCCCAGGCACTGCGATAGAAGGAGATAAACGTACATTAAGCATACAGACCGCCATCAGTATCCCGAAAATGCAAATTGAATAACTGAATGTCAAGAAAGCACGTTCGAAGTTAAACACACTTGTTATACACACTTGTTATATCCCATTATCTGGCGAATAATGTTACCTAAGATAACGAAATATTTTCAGGAAGGTGTTCCTAATATGTCTAAGTCGAGTAAGTTGCCACATTGCACATCTTTGTAAAGTCTGACATCTCCACACTCTATGTTATCTTGACAGCTTTACATTCGAAACAACCACAGCACTTAGTTGTCCTGTTTTTTAAAGCGCAAATTTGGTCATATATCTAACTTTTCTGTCGTCATGAACGTTATTTGCGCATTTTTTAAATACCGCATGTACCAACAATACCTCTATGTACCTACGATATATGTAAAAACACAAACAAGGTCACATAGCTTAGCGCCCCGGCTCGCATAAAAATAATTCTTGTCGTGCTGGAAGTCTTTCGTTGAGTTTTTGTAGGCTTCAGTGAGTCTTCGTTAAAAAAGTCTGCTGGATTTAGATCATTGGTTTATAAAGGGCATGGCGCGAGAAAGCTGTCCATATCGGGTTCTTGAGGTGCGTGTGACTGACAAAAACTAGACCGGTATGCTTGTATGGTTATAAAATTGTGCTCTAGTTTCAAGGAAACAGTGGTTGGTCATGCTAATTTAACCAGTCTGCTGTAGGTATAGTTTACTGGGGATGGCCGGCTGTACAAGGTGCGTGTAAGCGACGTTGGATTCAGTCGAAAATGCACAACACGGCTATATTCATAATCCGGCGCGTCGCTCGCAGGCTGTATTGGATTCGCTTCGATGCTACATGCTGCTACACTCTCGGCCTGCCACAAATGAGATTCATGTTTAAACTTCGTCTGACTTTGTCAGCTGGACTCGGCACACCCGTGTTGCGGTTGTTTAAGCTCGCCAAATGAATATTTTTTTTTATTCATGCAAACAAACGGTGCCTACACAAATAGCTTTTTTGTTTGGCACTGGCTGCATTCGTGCTCAGAATTAGGAGACTAACGGGCAAGCATCCCAAGCGTAGGGACGAAATTGAAAGCAAGCCCATGATGTCTACATGGCGCGGCTAAGCAATGTGCCACATCAATTTGATATGTGTCGTTAGTTCTGCCTGCTCGGCATGCCATTATTGATTTGTTGGTTCGTGGGAAGGATCGCGTAGAATCACTGGTTACCAGGTCAGATCCCGCTCCTCTCCAATTGAGCCACAACCCGTACAAAAATGTGTGTACAGTCTATAGACTGTCTAAAAATGGGTTTAGCCAGTCTATAGACTGTCTAAACACATTTTTGTAAGGGTACACCCGACAAATGCGTTTTTCCTGTGTGACACAGTTGAATAAAGTCTGCGTAGTTATGCTCTGTATCACCGTTGGTTGAAGAGACACATAAGAATTTAAACATAAAACTAAAATTCAAGGTTCCTTTTTATTCAGGATCCTTCGAGATACTGACGTAATGCATGTAGTTTTACTGGGCATGACCGGCCAGGCAAGCGGCATGTGAGCCGCGTAGGATTCACTCAGAAAAATACGCAACCCGGCTATAATCAACAAAGAGAGACGCCGGCAGTCGGAGAGAGATGAAAAAGATGGAGCAGGGCGCACCTTCCTCGTCTGTGGTGATCAGCAATGGCGGCTCGGTGAAGGGCCCCACGCCCAGCGCGTTGACCGCGGCCGCCCTCAGGTGGTAGGAGGTCGAAGGCTGTAGACTGCGCACTGTCCACGACGTCTGGTCGCGGCCCGCGCTCACGTTGCGTACCCACGGGGCCGCGTCCGCCGACCAACTCGCTGTGCGTTAGAAATAGACTCTTTTCAATGCAGCAGGTCTTTGTAAAAAGAAACAGCAGCACACCCAGCTGTGTCTCACGGTAGCCACACAACGCCCCCCGACTGCCGCAATGAATCTCCAGTAAGGTCTCTCTTCAAAGAATTGCGTTTGTTGCTGCGTGACAGGAACATATGACAACTTGTGTGCAAGTACAACATTCTGCATGCAGTGTACATCGCTTTTTCGTATACGTCAGCTGATAACAGCGGATGCGAGAGTTGTGTGCTGAAGCCCATATACAACGTGATATCTTGCCTTGAAGATGCTCACGTTTCTTCTTTACCACACGAGCGTTTTTTTTTCTTGATTTCTGATGGAAAGTAAATCGTCACCCGATGTGGCTGGAAACATTGCATCACACAAGCAAACAAGCCAGCGTGTACGTATAAACGCTTGTACTACTGCAGATGATGTGCCGCTCTCCGGTAATGTCCTCTACGGAGTAACGCTATAAAACGAAAAATCTGTACCCAAATTTTTTTAACGGCAGCGTATAGACGTATGGATGTCCAAATCAGTGCTTTAATGAACAGAACTCACTTACTTGGCGATTTACGTCGCTATAAAGTGAAGCGCTCTCTTCATTTCCTTCACTGCGAAACGTACTCTACAAATGGCGCGTTTCCCGCTGAACGTGCAAAATAGCTCTTGCAGACCGATGTTGATCACGTGCTGTCGTGCGAGAGCCTTGTGGGTGTCATGGCCAAATTATACCTCGTTTCATACACATCGTGCAACGCTTTGGAAGCAAGACAGGATCATAGTTAAAAACAGCGCAACGTAAACACGGATAAGATGCACACAGGACTAGTGCTGCATCTTGTCCGTGTTTCTTTGTGATGTTTTAACTATGGATACGTACAAATGGCTCGCATTCAGACGCTTTCAAGACAGGAAGTTCGGTTATCAAAACGTGCACCTTCGGTGGTGACACAGACACACACGCACACCTCATTTGAGATTGTTTTCGAAGCGTGAATAACTTTGTACTTAGGTAGCTTTATTTCCAGAGGTCTACAAACAGCCGTACTTGCCTACGAAGCAGTACGCCAACATTTAAATACTGCAGCCCTAACTATCTCGCCCTTTTTCTTTATTTTTTCGCTTTGCAGTGTGAATTTTAAACAAGCTCACATCTGATCGATGGCACGTGACTTAAAAGATGTTGTTTCTCGCCTGCAGGCCTGGCGCTTGCAGGCTGAAGCCTTCATTTCCTTCTTTGAAGGACAGAGGAAACGTTAAGTTTGCTCGTTAATGTGCATGTAAAGAGTTATGAGTCTCTGGCCGCGCCCATAAGGCGATGCAAATGAATGCCCCGAAAGCATTCATTCGGCTCATCAGCTTTCGAAACGCCTTCGGCAACTTTCTGAAGCTCGATCCTGTGACTTAGAAGAAAGATGGTTGCTTGGGGCCCGTGTACTTAGACTTAGGTGCACATTAAAGTACCCCAGGTGGTCGAGACTTCCGGAGCCCTCCACTACGGCGTCCCTCAGAGTCATATCGTGGGTTTGGGACGTAAATCCAAAAAGAAAAAAAGAGAGAGGAAGGTGGAGCGAAACATACGCTACCTTCACAGTGCGCTGTTGACTTTCGCACAGAGATGCCGGAAACAGTCCTGAATAATTTCGTAAGACGGCAGGAGCTTTAAGTGCCCAGCTTTTTTCCCAAAACGCGGCAATGCGTCCATACGCCATCACTTAGACGCAAAAATAAATTTTATGCCTAAGGGTATTTCACTGCAAATAGAGATAGGCAAAGAGAAAGATGAGCATGTGTGTATGGTGTATGAGTAAGGAGAAGTGATGGGGAGGAAACGTCTAACTGAAACGCGGGTGTTTTCGGTTAGGGCGAGTGGCCGTAGGATATATGTACAGCCGTCAGCACGGTCAACTCGAACGCTCCGTTGCTCTGGCGCGTGGCCTCGACCGCCACTGACACCAGCGCCGCCAAGCGGTATATTTGCATCAGTTAACGATAGGCGGAACACGCGCTGATTTCAATGGTAAATTTCTGTTCCTCTTCTGCCTAACCGGCGGGTCGAATACACTGACTGGGCAGGTCCGTTTTCGCCACGTTTCGCTCGTGGCTGCGTTATCACGCACGCCCATGAAATTCGTTGTCCTATGCTTATCTCGGCAATGAACCACTGCGTACGACAGCTCACGCGCCGTTAAAAGAACGTGTACTTAAAAACGTGCAGTACATGCACCGTGGATTTAAAAGAGCGTGTACATAAAAGATGAAAAATAAAAAAAAATTAGAGGACGAGTTGGAGGTGCGACAGTTCTTTTCTGGAGGCATATGCTGCTACGCTAGATAACGGCTATTGAATCTGTCGGGTGCGGTGCCAAGCGTTTGCGTGTGAGCGCCGGCTATTTGGCCTAATGTGGGAGGCGGAAAAGTGATAAAAAGAAAAGAAAGATGCGCAGATCACGTACTTCCACGTGGTCATCATGCTGACGTACGCTTCTGCTCACACGATAAAAGAAGTGTTTCACTGTTCGGCTGCATAATTCCATAACGATATTTCGTCATCCATACCTTACATAACTCCACTCTGCCAATATGCGTGCGTTAACAACCATGACTGGTTGCGTCATTTCAGTTAACCAATGGGAGGTGACTTCCACCAGAGCATCATGCGTACTTCACCGTTATGGTAGGCGAGCAAGCTCCATCTGCACAAAGCTCGGTCCAGCACAGTCAGTAAAGGAATGGACAGATTGCGGCAGGAAAAGTCAGTGTGTTGGTGGATGTACATTCCTTGGCTAAATATGACAGGCTCGCAAATGTGTAACGCGTGAACCACGTAGGTTATGGCCGCTGGTACAAAGGAACAGCGTGTCAGACCGCACAGTACGTATTTCAACGTGGCAACATACCAGAGGCGTTCTTGTACTGTATGAGATAGGACAGGATGGGGCTGTTGCCGTTGTACGGCTCACTCCACGTGAGGCTCGCGGAACGACTGTTGACGCTGGTCACGTTGAAACCACGAGGCGATTCTGGTGGTTCTGAAAGTACACCAAGAAATTTTATTGACAGGGAACATTGTTCACATAAACTTTTACGAAACGAACAATCTATTAACAGAAAAAAATGCATCTTTATGTAGCATAGCTTTCGGAAAACATATATGTATCTCTCACGCAGTTTATTTTCTTAGAATTATCAAAAACGTTTGCTACTGAACATTTCTTTCTCTGGTTTATCATTGAGTATTGTGCAATCGCACAAACTGCGTATAATGCTGTCTCGTTGTTCTACAGTTTTGCTTAGATTTATTGCTGCTCGCGCATATTTGCATAAACTTATTTATTGTTTGAATTGTTTCATATTCACTCATCTTGTCATCATTTATTTACTTTAATAAAAAATTGAGCAGCTTGCACTGAGCTGGGGAAGAGCAGAGCTCGTCGGCACTCGGCTGGTCCTGGCTTGAATGGGCACACGCGCATTCACACGCCGATGCAGGAAGTGTTCATGTGATCACATTGTAAATCACGAGTATTGGCTACGTATCGATCGGGTTCGATTGAGAATCGCTTGGCAACAATAGCACCGAGCAGCTTAATTAGCTTTATCTCCATTTCTCTTTTGCCCTTTCTTTCTATTTCTTTCTCTCTATATATATATCTCCGTTTCTCTCTCTTTCTTTCTTAATGTCAGCCTTTTCTGTCTTTTTTCTTCCTGTTTCTTTCTATCTATGTGTTCCTTTCTCTGTCTTTGTATCTTTTTTCTCTTTCTTCCCTTTCTTTCTCTCTGTGTCTATCTTTCTCTTTCATTCTCTCTTTCGTTTGCTCTCTCTCTCTTTCTCTTTAAACTGTTTAATACCTAGATAAACATGATATACCGGGTGTCCCAGCTATCTTTAGCCAAGGGTTAAAAAATACAATATTAGAGGCAGGCGAGCGAAATGACTTGCAAATTGCTGACAGCCATCTTGCGCACTACAGACAATTTTTTGTTTTGTAATTAACTAATTTGTTAATTAGGTCGATTTAACTAAATTGCTAAATATTCACTTTAGGCAAGAAATTCTGCTTGCAAAGTTCGAGAGCGTCCTCAGAAACCCCAACTGCATTATTTGCTATAAAGAAAGTCTCACGTATACCATTTTTTCTAAGCTTCAAAGAAAGCCCGCGAAATACAAAAAGAACCACGTGACTAACGCGCTCGCGCGCCGCAAGAATGCTGCCCTCAGCCGTGGTTTGAGCGAACGAAATCAGCTGCGGCCGCGACTCGGCGTCTCCGTTGCAGCGATAGGCCGATAAGTTAAAGGTGGTTTCTTGGCTCGCGCTCGCTACAACTTGCACCGTCACGCGCGCAGCTGGCTGGCAACGGGCCAAGAAACCACCGCCCACTTATAGGCCCACCGCTGCAACGGAGCCGGCGAGTCCCGGCCGCAGGTGATGTTCGTTCGTTCAAACCTCGGCTGAGGGCAGCATTCTCGCGGCGCGCGAGCGCGCTAGTCACGTGGTTCTTTTTGTATTTCGCGGGCTTTCTTTGCAGCTTGGAAAAAATGGTATACGTGAGACTTTCTTTATCGCAAATAATGCAGTTGGGGTTTCTGAGGACGCTCTCGAACTTTGCAAGCAGCATTTCTTGCCTAAAGTCAATATTTAGCAAATTAGTTAAATCGTCCTAATTAACAAATTAGTTAATTATAAAACAAAAAATTGTATGTAGCGCGCAAGGTGGCTGTCAGCAATTTGCAACTGATTTCACTCGCCTGCCTCTAATATTGTAATTTTTAACCCTTGGCTAAAGATAGCTGGGACACCCGGTATATACAGTGAGCACACATGCGCAGAGCTGCCGTATAGCTACCGACGCCATCAATACCGACACACACACACACACACACACACACACACACACACACACACACACACACACACACACACACACACACCACACACACACACACACACACACACACACACACACACACACACACACACACCACACACACACACACACACCACACACACACACACACACACACACACACACACACACACACACACACACACACACACACACACACACACACACACACACACACACACACACACACACACACACACACACACACACACACACACACACACACACACACACACACACACACACACACACACACACACACACACACACAGACAGACAGACAGACAGACAGACAGACAGACAGACACTAAATAAATATATAAATAACGACGGCGTGGTCCATATGCGACGTACCTTGCACGATGAGCCGGATGTGCTTCTCGTCCTGGCCGTACTCGTTGGCCGCTTCGCACACGTATATTCCAGAATGCTCCCGCTGTGCCCCGGGCAGCGACAGAGTGGACACAAGACCGTCTGGCAGGGACTTGTTCTTCACGCGCGAGCCCCGCCTGTGTGGAGTTGGCGTGGCCGTTGTTGGGACGAGAGACGCCGCGTCGATTGATTTCACGTGAATTTTACTTCAATACGACTGGGGTAAGTAAGCATGCCATAGAGTTATGTGTACTCGAACATACTGCCACGCGCTTAATATGTCAGCGAGAAAGAGGCAGACGAAGACGCAGTAACTCTCGCGCCAGTGCTTTTGTTTTGGCTGCGCGGTGCCGACCCCTTTTGGGACTTGGGCCTTGTATCGCCGCCTTGTATACGTCGCCTTTGTCCTGAACCTGACAATATGTAACTCTACAAGGCGGATCAAGTGAAGCCGCCGTACGAAACGCGACCGCTTCACTAAGTGCACCCCACACCATGTTTAGCAAGTATTCAATAATGTAACCTAACGCTGGCTACACTGACGGTTTTAAGAAACTCGAGCAGACGGTAAAATCGCTCTCTTGCGAAAATCCGGAGATAATTCGTGGATACCAATAAGTTTTTCGTCACAGCGCACACATGAAATATAGATCCATGCACTTTTCTGCTAATCTTGCGTAGTCTAACAAGTAATATTTGACATTCCCATGACCACGGAAGAAACAGTTGGACGCACGTAGGGATTATATGGCCGTGCTGAGTAAGCGTCGAGTATACAGAGCTGACTCAGTAGACATCGAAATGCTCATGGTTAAGGCTTGGAACTTCGCAGTCAGCAGCAGCGACCTGCACACTAAGCTTTCTCGCACAGACGGCGCACTGCTGCTGCTGCTTCTGTTGGTCTGTGATCATTGAAGCAGTGATGCGTATAGCATGAACTTACCAAACCGGTCTGATGTAAACTGCTTACGTAGGATTGTTATAGAGAAGTATAAATAAAGAAGCAGTAAATTGGCTCAGAGGATGTTCAGGAACGCTGTCTCGTGGCAACGAAGAAGCGAAAACACCGACATAAAGGTTATGAGAACAGTTTCTTTTGACGTACGCAATAAGGAATAGTTCGACCGCTGCAGGCGCGGAACACGAACGATAACTTGGCGAGGGAATGTTAGGAGTAACGTGAAAGTTGCTTACCAATGTATCAAACATCTTTGTGTTTTCGTTCTAGCTTGCATGCACCCGAATTGCGTGCTCTTGATTTTCTAGTTTGCGTGTACCTGATGGATTGGCGTGCACCCGATTTAAAGGTGGAACGATTTCAACGGAGTTAAAGATAACAGTACCACGCCGACACTATAAAGCGCGGTCGTGCCAAAAAAAAAAAGTAGATGCCTCACAGTGAAGCCATAAGAGCGGCCGCATTCTTTATTTTACGAGACTTGTGCATCTAAAGGAGGACAAATATAGCAGCCCTACAGAGCATAAGCAACATCAACGCCACTCGTCAACAGGTGACCCGAGACATTGGTTACATCCCCTCACATGGCCACTGTGTCTGGTCACACTGTCATGTTCCAGTGGATTCCCGGACACTGCGGCATATACGGAAATGAAAAAGCGGATCTAGCTGCACGTAGAGGTATATGCTTAAGGAAAATTCGGCGAACATACTTCACTAAATCAGATGCACCAGCAATGGCAAAGAAGAACGCCCACCGAGAGAGGGATCAGTTATGGAATCTTTCGCCACAAGACCTCTTTCTCCGCTCCATAGACCCTGACTTAAAAACAAGACTTCCTCATCACCTTCCCTGTCACCTTGAGACACTCTATGATCAACTTCGCCTCAACGCAGCATTCACCAATAGCTACATGTGCCGCCTTGGTTTGACCACTGACCCATACTGTGATAACTGTGGTGCTCTAGAAACAATAGAACATGTTTTATTAGATTGCCAGGCATACAGAGAAGAAAGAACTTGTCTCCAAAGTAGATTATGCTCAACTGCTAGATCTCGGGAAAAATACTTGGACCTAAGTCTTCTCCTTCTCAGCAACGTCAGATTTTAAGATATCTGTCCAGATTCCTCGAGAACATTAACCGAATTGATAAACTGTAACCTAACTTACATCAACATCATTACGTTGTGACATGTACATACCACGATCATATTATCTTCTTTTTTTCTCCTTCTCCTTTCCTGCCCTCCTCCTCCTAGGGCCTTTCTGTCCTCAATCCCCTCCCCTATACAGAGTAGCATGTGGGCGCCTTTATATACGCCGGCGGAATTCCCTGTTTTTCATTAAAGAGCTTTCGCTCTTTCTCTCAGAATTGTAAAAAAAAACATAGAATATGTCATTCCATATGTCCTAGCTATATTGGGGCTTTCGTTTAACACTTTCGTCCTCAGGTCACTCTTTAGGTCGTAATTTCGGGGCGGCGAATAATAAAATCTTTTGAGATCGTAGCACGAAAATTCCCTGCTCCGTCACACAAAAGTGTGGTTTGGCGGAGAGTCTTCTGGTTCAATTTAATTTTGGACTGAAGGGCAATCGCGTAAAAACGGCGTGTGGAATCTATTGAATCCGCGGGTATGTAGCACCTTGCAACACTAAGAAAAGACGCCAATAACATTTTATTTTAGCATGACTGATTTCAACGCGAAAAAGAAAATCAGAAGTTTCGCATTCCTGACCATTCTCAGATGCGAGCTTGTAATATACTTTCACATCAGCAAACGCTGGCCATTCCGGTAATGCAAGTGGTGCTGCATTACTTGCAGGTGGTGCTGCAGGGAAAAACTTTCCAATACGAAAATGTCAATTTTGTTTGTACAGCTAAAAAATAAATAAAAAGAGAGAACACATATTGAGGCTACGAGTATTCGTTGGAACAATATGGCGTGCAGCGCAACAGCACAGTGATGAAGCGACGTTGCAGTACGACTGAGTACAAGACACCATGGGCTTGTATACATGCAAATGGTGGTACATGTTGCGCGGATAAATCATTTTCGAGGAAAGTTTGCGGTTTCAATGGACCGCGGATGAAAATGTAAGAAAAGGGAGGACAGTTATTCTGCGTGTTGTGTATGAATGAATTATTTGCTCCTTCAGCGTGGGCACCACCCTTAGAAAAATGGGTTTAAACAGTCTATAGACTGTCTAAAACCACTTTTGAACAGTCTATAGACTGTCTGAATACACTTTTGTAAGGGCAGAGCCTGCATCTCTGGACATTTTATTAAATTGTGACTGTTCTTTAAAAAACTTATATGCGTCCAGTTCCTCTAATTTTGTTACCATATGTTCGCTTAGCGGCCGTACTAACTTTTGCAGCCCATGTCGACATTCATGAGTGGCACACACGTGCAGACGCAATGTTTCAAGCGAGCCCCCTGACTGGCCGCAAATCCTGCGTTTCTTTACCGTTAGCCCTGCCGTCTCTTCGAGAACGATTCCCGCCGCTGATTTGCGACGCAGCTGTCGCCAAAGCCATGTCCAGTGGAGCAAGGGCCGCCGAGCGTTACGCGTCGATACGGTTCATTTGTTCCTCGGAAGGAACTCGCCGTCTCCCTATGGGCGTTCTCGCGAGCAGCGTTGGTGAAAGGACCAGAGAGAGAGGGAGAGGGCAGAAGCGGTTAGCAGAGGAAAAGTGTCCTCAACGAGAGGAAGCCTTTGAAAAACGGCACGGGGAAAATTTTTGTTTGGTCTCAGTGAGGGAAGCAAAGAAATACCCTTGTCTCGTTAGAAGTTGTTCTTCTCTAATGGACCTTCGCTTCGCTGGGCAATTTGAGACCGAAACGAGCATCGTAGCCACGCTTACCGGAGCGATCATTATTATTACGCTGGGAACACAGACGCTGCGCGGTTGTTCCGGGCGAAAAACAAGCCTTACTCGCGGCCACTTTATCATACAGCCGTTGTCAACGCCATGGACATGAACACCCGGTTGACTCTTGGCGATGGTCACATGGGAAACAACGAAACAGCGTCCCTGGCCCACCCACATTTCCGCCGCATGCACCTTGCAAGACCTCCATCTTCTTCTCTTTCCCTCTCTTTCCTACACGTCTTTCCCTGGCATCTACGTATGCATTGCGGTAATCTTTGTTCGCGTCTTTATTTCCGTCACTTTAAGTCCCCTTTCCTAAGCGCTCCTCCTCCTCCTCTTTTTGCTCCCTTTCACCAAGGAGTCTCTTCGCTGTCTTTAATGATCGCCATGGCTCAGCGAGCAGCCTAGGCGCTGACGTGGTCGCACAGTTGCGAACGACACTGACACGCGAAAAAATGGCGCTGAAGTTGGCAGCAGATGGGCATTCCTTTCTGGCCGCTCTCCCTCTGCTGCTTTCCCCGATTCCCCTTCGCCTTCATCTTTCACTGCTTCCTTCGCAAAGGGCGCGAGAAGATGGTTTCCACGTGGCCTCTACGAAACGCCAGAAGATCCGCGTCAGAAAACGATCGAAACACTGGCGAGAAGGAACTGAAAGGGAGAAAAGAACGAAGGGCTTGTGTGTGCGGAGGAAGAAGAAAGGCGACGCACAATTTGTGCGTGTCCAGTCGGCGTCCGTTGCGGCTCCAGCTGATGGTGATGGGCGCATCGCCGGAGGCCCTGCACTCGAGGCCGACGCTGTGACCCCGCTGCACGGTCTGGTTCCGGTAGGACTCGTTGAAGCGCGCTGGCACTGCGAGACACGGACAGGGAAACCGTTTGACGACGCAAGGAGGACGCGGCACGAGTGTAGCGTGGTGTTTACGCAAGTGCTCAGTGACAGAAGGAGCACGTCAACGAATGTCGTTTTGGGGGACGTGTACACGAAGCAACAGTAAATGCAAAGCGATGGTACAAGATGCAGTGCACTGTGAGAGGACTGGCTCTGTTTAGAGAGCCGGAACGTTGCCGTGTGGCGTTCCCCTTCGTGGTCACCATTATCTTCGCGCGTCATTTACTGAATGCCATTTCCTCATCGAAGTGAGCTTTGTTGTTTCGTTAGAGGGGAGGACACATGGATAAACTATGTAATTCCAACTAGATGGCTTTTTTTTACTCACTACATGTCTTCTATCGGCAACGCGAAAACATGTGCCAGCTCGAAGTGTCTCGGGGCATTAAATCATGTAGTAATCGAAGTCTACCTTGTTTATAGCCAGCGCAGTCGAAGGAAAAGGCTCATACCGAGAAGCATTCTTTTTCTTGGTTGTCTACGCACCAGCTATCAAGGAAAAAAAAGAAAAACTTAACACGGCTAACGCAATATGCGTTAATGCATAATAAAATGTCGTATAGGTGTCTGTCCTGTTCTGTTTTAACTGGCTTACTGTGGAGAGGTTGAGGTTTGCATCACCTCGGCTACTCCATTTTTATAAGTTCTGCAGCGAACAAAAAAGTGGTT
Source organism: Rhipicephalus sanguineus (assembly GCF_013339695.2). Taxonomy (NCBI): domain Eukaryota; kingdom Metazoa; phylum Arthropoda; class Arachnida; order Ixodida; family Ixodidae; genus Rhipicephalus; species Rhipicephalus sanguineus. The sequence continues at coordinate 123,618,027 of NC_051180.1, read as the reverse complement.
ATTCAAAATAAAAAACATGAGCAAGTAAAGAAAAAAGAAACATATAGCAAACTGAAACAAGTTAAAAATAAATAGCACGCTAATGTGCAGTTCGCTTGCAGGAGTCTATTTGTGTTCCATGTGTAATGAAGGCACGTACCATGGACGTTGAGCGTAATGACCGTGCTGAGTCCAGTGCCGACGCCGTTGCTGGCTTGACAGAGGTACGAACCCCGGTCTGATACCCGCACTTGTGCCAAGCGTAGTGTGCCATTCTCGAAAACTTGGTAGTCGGGGCCACTCAGGATCTGTCGATATTCCGTGGCGCTTGGTTCTGCGTGAGTGAAGATAGTGTGAAACATTGACAAATCGGGATCTAGTTATTCTTTTCATGTCGCACTTCCTATTTATCGGCATGTATACCGCCATAGAAATCACAACTCTAACTGGTTCTGTCGTTATTTCTTTATCCTTTGAGCTGTAAAGATGACGCCATAATGATAGATTGTGGCTATTGTCACTTTGACTATGCTGTAAGGCCGTAATTATTACGCTCCACCGATTAGTGGCAGAGGGAGCAAAATTAGCTCAACAGGATACGTACTCGCTTGAGCTTCGTCGGCATTCAAGACGGACGCCTGTGGTGGTGGTGGTGGTGGTGGTAAACAGGGGTGGGTAGGGGGGGGGGGGGCAACTTTTGTATGTTCGCAATACACTGAACGGTCTACTGAATGGACCCCTTAGGAAAGTACGAAGCATTTTCCCATGACGGCACAGCGGTCAGCGCAGGGTAACTTCGGTCTTTTCAGTACGGCTCGTACAACGCTAGTTAACTTCATTTTGTCTGATACACAAAAGCATGAATAATGCCCTTTTGACTCAGATTATTCAGCATTTTAGCCATACGCCATCTACCATTTTCTCGACAGTGTGTATTCTGGGAAAGCCTGCTTGGAAATTTACAGACATCTAAAAAAAACCGACCAATAGGGACGGATACTACAGTATACCACTGTAACAAATCCCCTTCCTTTCAAGCATACAAAAGCAAAACTTAAGAAAAAAAAAAATTAAGGCGACTTCGCACTATAGTGGTGCCAAGCCTGAACCGTATAGCGGGGCTGGGCGGCCTTCGTTATTTTAACACGAAAGCGTTTTATGCCGGGGTCCACCAAGACTTTCATGACGCGTTTCCTTCACGGAAATACGTCAGCAAAATGAACGTCATCAGTTGGCAAAGAAAAAGAACAAGAAAAAGTTCCGTTGACAGGAGTCGAACCCATGACCTCTCTGTGCGTGACGATGGCTGGCGGGCGTTTAGCCCACTAAGCTACCGTCAAACACATAACAGAGGCTACATGAACGCGCCTTTTATCTTTCACCCTTTCCTCTCGCAGCGCTCTTGCATGGATGGATGGTTGGATGCTATGAACGTACCCTTTATAATGGGGTGGTGACATGTGTGACAGCCGGCTCTAAAAAAAAAGGATACGCGTCGTTGCTGCGACTGTAACTTTCGGCGCGTTTCCAATAGAAGTCTAATTTCGTTTAACACACCACGAGGTTTTGGCTTTAGCCCTAGCCTCACTCATAGCATCCCTCTATATAAAAAAAATAGCGCTCCGACGCTCGCATGGCTGTCGCACCGCGTTCCCCGCTCACCCTGTGAGAATTAACTGCCAGGCTAGAGGGAAGACACGACGCGCGTAGCGTTTTACTTCGCGTTTCACAACGCTTTGGAGGAGTGCATATCGACACGTATCACTGTTTATTATGTGCTTGTTAATGCCATGTTTGCGCGGGATTCACCATATGCGGTGTCCACGTATGTGTTAAGAACTTCAGCTACCGCAAGCGTTAAATCATGAGAGCATTTTAGTTTGACGTTTTTACGGTCCGCTCCGCTCCGAGTTGGCCCGCTTAGCTGTAGCGGAACGGCGGTCGACTTTTAGATGCGAAGTATCTTAAGGCGGAGCTCAATCCGGTGGTGGTGGTGGTGGTGGTGGTGCTGGTGTGCGGCGTGACCACCCTTACTGCGCATGCGCATACCCTCTCCACACACCTCCTCTCCACTCACCCTCTCCCCTTCCGCTCTCCACTTTCCCTCTCCCCTCCCTCCCCTCTACACATTCCCTCTCCCCTTTCTCTCTCCACTTTCCCTCTCCCATACCCCTCTCCCCTCCCCCTTTGCACTCTTCCACTGAAACGCGGGCTATACATGCCGAAATTCTCTCCTGCGCAACGCCGCGATGAGCTCGAGCGCATGCGCGTCCCCTCCCCTTCTCCCTCCTCTCCTACGCTGCCCCCTCTCGCCCGCCTGTCGACCGCGTTCCCCGCTCGCCCTGTGAGAATTAACGGCCGGGCTAGATGGAAGATACGACGCGCGTAGCGTCCCTCTTCGCGTTCCACGACGCGAGGTCGGTAGCATGCCCAACGAACGCCAACGAAACGCGATCATGCAAGTGCTCCGGCTTCGCATCGCCTCATGGTCCCCTTTAGCGGGAGATGGTGTAATTTTTTTGGTTTTAGTTATCCGTTCTCCGCTGCCGAGCGGATCTTTCGCAGTTGCAACGCCCTCTGGCCAAATTCAGCCTCGTTAAAAATGAAAAACAGTTTTGTCACTTTTACAAAGTAACACAAGTATGTATTACTCACTTGTTGACGCAGTATTCACACGTGCGCATGCGTTACCGGCCCATTTCAGGGAAAAAAATAAAGCGTCGACTTCAAGATAGTCACGTACAGTCAGCGCTGTAGCATACCAGATCCACTGCAATCCGTTTGGACGCCAACACGACAGCGATGCTTTTGTCATCTGTGCCGTCTTGTCTAGTTCGCGTCACTTTCCTTAATTCGGCGACTCGAAGTAAGCACAAATGTTCGTCTAATCTCAAGCGCTTTCGCGGCTTCCGCTGCGCAGACGAACGTGAAGCGGCCGTGCACGTGGGAAGCACGTTGAGCACTGGAGGCAGCCATCTTAGAATATGCGGGAAGTCGACGCACGCGTCAGGGAGGGCGCGCACATCGACGCCCCTCGCTAGCGGGAACGGCAGCGACGGTCCGCGCTCCGCTTAGGCTCCCAATAAGCGGAGCGTGGGCCTCGCTCCGCTAGCCCGCTTACGGCTAAGCGGAGGACGCATGCGCACTCGCGTCCCCGCTCCGCTTAGCTGCTGAGCGGAGCGTAAAAACGCCAAACTAAAATGCTCTATGATCATGGGCCTTAGTCGTCGGCACGGAGATGTGCCACTAGGCGTCAACGTGAGTGCGTCCACATCAGGCGGTGCTATATCTGCCAAAGAACAATAGACATTATACAAGCTCTGGTATACCAATGCACTATAATCAATCAACTACTTCTTTGAGGACACGTTTCACTTTCGCGTTGAACCGATTCCTATGACAGAGGGATCAACCATCTTTCTTTCTTTCTTTCTTTCTTTCTTTCTTTCTTTCTTTCTTTCTTTCTTTCTTTCTTTCTTTCTTTCTTTCTTTCTTTCTTTCTTTCTTTCTTTCTTTCTTTCTTTCTTTCTTTCTTTCTTTCTTTCTTTCTATTTCTCTATTGCTTTCTCGCTCTACCTTTTTCTCTTTCTCTCTTTTTCTCTCTCCCTTTCTTTCTCTTTATGTCTTGATCTCTGTTTTTTCTATCTTTTTTTTTGTGTCTGTTTCGTATCTCTCTGCCGATTTGTTTATCTTTTTGAACCCGCGGCGTACGCCTTCAGGAAATACTCCGCCGCCACCACTGTTATGTTCAGAGGAACGTGGATGGCTGTAATAGCCAGCGTTACTGCTTTGCTTGTTGGAAGCTTTAACGGTCCTAACGTTAACGCTCCTTTTTACAGCCGCCCTTAGACGAATGATGAGAAGCACTTGCAATGCGTGACTCTCGAGCGAATGCTGGTGAAATGTGTCGATAGGCTTAATTTTGCGCCGACTTTATCGAGAGGGAAGTAATAATTGGTAATCAATACGGACAAAATATCTCCACAATTTGTTAAGGAGGAATGGTTAATCCTTGCCTTCTGGGGCCGAGAAAGAACTCTTTATATGGGAAATCTTCCAGGGCCCGATAACACACACAGGGATTCCACTCCTGCGCCAACTGCGCCAAAGTGCGCCAAATTGTATTTACTGCGCCATCCTGATAATATCGACGAAATTTGCGCCAAACTGCGCCAAAGTCTCGGGCTTGGGGGCGTCTATCACCGGCAATCGCACCGCCGGCGCGTCAGAACATGTGCAGCTCGATCTTGGGGCTGCCAATGAAGTCGCAATCATGGACCAAGAATTATTCCGCTGAATAAATAGCGCTCGCGCGTGCGTTCCGAGTAAGCCACGATGCCATGCACGGTGCCGACGCAGCTTCTGTTCTGCAAGTCGGCTCGACAGCAAAACGTGCTCTCCGCAGAGGCTCGTGACGTCTAGGCCTATCGGTAGCGAGAAAGTGCGACGGCGATTCATCGGCGGACGTCGTCTGTTCCAGAAACGCTGCTGATAGCTCGTTTCAAGCGTCGCACGGCACGTAAGGAAAGCAATGTTCAGTAATAACTACATGCGTGCCGCTAAAATGCCTGTCACTTCTGTTTCCGGACATGGCGGAATGAAATCTGGGAACGCTCGCAGTAGATATATCGGAGAATATCGAATTTTAATTGCTTAGCGTTTATGGAAGAGCACGCGAACGGTTGAAACGCGTTGACACTTTTCCTCAGATATACTTTATCCGTGGATCTTCATCCAGAACAGCTTTTTCGTAATTCTTTCCGCCAGCACGTCCGAGTTTGTAATCACTCTGCGGTAAATATCCCCTAAAAGGCCCTGCCCTTTCGAGCTCACGTGCTAGGGTTCCAATTCGAATTTTCGCTTGCTTTTTTAAAAATTTCATCTCATTAGTAAAATCATATCTCCTGGTCGGAGCAGCCGCAAATGCGCAGCTGTCAGTAGAGAGCCCGTCGCTGACGGCTCACAGTGAAGCGGCTACGCCATGTTACACGTCCGCCCTTTCGGGGTCAATAGCTAACGGTTAAAAAAACTCATTTTCGCTTAAGAACGAAGCAATGAATGCGATACCAAAAAATTGTATTGTTAAACGAAGTAAGGCTAGCAGCTAACTCTTTTGGATCCGATCTCGCGTAACTCAACAAAACGCTGGTTTAAGGGAATATGGCCGCTCCAGGAACCGAAGCGTTTTCTTGCTCTGAGTTCTCTAAACGCGAAGTAAGCGTTGAGAGCACAGCAAGTTTACGAGCCGTCTCCTGATGCCTCGAGATAGCGAGCGCGCAAGCGACTGCGCCCTTCGAACGATGCCCCCCTCCCCCTTCCGCTCCTCTGGCGTCCCGCCATGCTCCTTACGAAAGACGGGCGGGGCGTTTCCTCTCTGTTTGATGAGCAATCGACGGCAGGCCCGCACGCGGGAAGATGTTATCTCATGCGCTGTCCGTGCGACGGAGACTGACGGCCGGCTAGTTTAATCTCCGCTTCAGTCGCGTTCGTCGCCAGCGCTCGTGAGCTTTTACCCGCGGCTAGAATGCGCGTGGTGATGTTATTAATTTGGACTTTATACGGAAAATTACGGCAACGGCGACGGCAAAAATCCGCCGAGAGTGTCCATATAATTGCTATCGCAATAAAAAATTTTAAAAAGTTGAGGAGCCATTTCACTCTTGAAGTGGATGATAAGCGAAGCTGTTTCGCGCATGGCACACAGGTGACATGGTGGAGGACAGTTTGGTATGTAGGGCCAGGCTGTTAACGTTCAATACGCAATATTAATGCGAAAGCCTTAGATGCTTTATCAAACACGAAAATTGACCGTCGGCGGCGTCAGTCGATTGATGCTAAAAATAATCATCATGTGATGGCGTCATCATTGCGTTATAGATCGTCAAAACTTGTGACGTCATCATGGCGTAATATATCGTCATGTCACGTGATGACGCCATCACATGACATCGTCACTTTACACTGCTTCCGTGATCGGTGCGCTGATCATGGAGCTAGCGCAAAACCAGCTGAGATGCAGAAAGCTTGCAGAGAGAGAGGGGGAGGATCAGCCCATCGATCAAGAAGAAAAAGAACCTGGCTTTCGCCTTGGCGTTGTCTTAGGGGAATGCATCAGGGACAGTGTGGCTCTTTGGCATTGAGGCACTGCTGTACATCACGGCGTTTGTCTACCATGTCTGCTGATAACCACATAGGTGTATTTAGAGTGTTATTTCGTAAAGTGCAATTATCTTGATCCGATATTTTGTTTATTTGCTAGTGTCGAAAATAATCGCCGAAGAGGTTAATCCAGAACACTCATCTGCATGAGCCCTTATTTTTTCATTAGCGAGTGAAATATGGAGTTTTCCTGAGCATAGGCGTGCGCATGGTTCCCCATCAGGGGGGGGCGAAGGTTCATCGCAGCACCCCCCCCCCCCCCAACCCTACTAAGTCAATGTATGGGGCAGATTTGGTGCCCCCCTCTTAGGTGACTAGAAGGGTCAATGTACGGGGCAGATTTCGCGCCCCCCCCTCTTAGGTGATTAGGGGGAGGGGCGCCCCCCCTGCCCCCCCCCCCCCCCCCCCTGTGCGCACGCCTATGCTTCTGAGATGATTTTTTCCATGAGATTTGCAATGAATCGAAATATTTCTAGCCTTCATAAGAGCCCCATAATAATACTCAGGCGCTTGAATGTTAATGCATTCTAAAAAGACAGGGCGTGCAAACACGGACACAAGAAAGAAGTCAGGACACCACAAACGCCGATGGTGTTTGTGGTGTCCTGACTTCTTTCTTGTGTCCGTGTTTGCGCGCCCTGTCTTTTTAGAATGAATACTTACCAACTAGCTCAGCTCTGTTATCCAAATGTTAATGCAAAATTATCTGCTCCAAAGTGCTCCAAGATGAACACTTTGCTGCTCCAAAGTGCTCCAAAACGGAAATTTTACTGCTCCAAAGTGCTCCAAGATGAAAATTTTGCTGCTCCAAAGTGCTCCAAAACGGAAATTTTGCTGCTCCAAAAATTGCTCCAAATCAGAAGTCCTCGGTAGCATCACTGCACACACACACACACACACACACACACACACACACACACACACACACACACACACACACACACACACACACACACACACACACACACACACACACACACACACACACACACACACACACACACACACACACACACACACACACACACAACACACACACACACACACACACACACACACACACACACACACACACACACACACACACACACACACACACACACACACACACACACACACACAACACACACACACACACACACACACACGATTGCAAGAAAGGATTTGCTACTGCTTCTAGATCGATTTTTGTCGAGTCTATAACCGATATTAGGACTAAGGAAGAGAAGAAGACATAAAAAAGCGACAAAAGCGTTAAGCGAATGCAACAAGAAAACCCGCAGAATGAGTAAACGAGCGGGGTGGATTATTGGTGCGTGAGCCGACTGGAAACCTTAAAGACGAATCGATATAACACCGCTCCATTTTAGAGCGGGAACTAATTACGCGGAACGCTGGCTTCTTTCCCATAACCGTGGAGGCAATATTCAGGCAAGAAGTAGAGAGAGAGAGAGAAAAGGGAAGCATATAGAGCAAAAAATGTACACAACGAACGATGAGTGCAAAGAAAATCACCTCCGCAAGCCATGGGTGTCATTATTCACTTTCTTATTGTTTTTGTTTCGCGACATTTTGCTTTTATTTTGTCCTCTCGTCGTCACATTCCGCTGCACTCTCGCAGGATGATCTCAGTACGTGCAGTCCACTGGAAACCATCTAGTATGTGTTGCTTATTCTTGTTTGCTCTTTCGCTATAAATGTACTGATGTTTTCTGTTATGCCCTGGTGGGATGTAGTTTGTAGAATAATAGATCACCGGCCTTGCTCCTGATCAGCTGCTTCATCAGCAGCCACTGTGGCTGTTTGTGCAGCTATTCACTCTTTCCCTGTGCTCTCCTCATCGCATTTTCTCTCTCTCTCTCTTCTACCGTGGATGGGTTTTAGAAAACGCCGGTGTTTGGAAAACGCGGCAATCCATTATCGAACATTGAAGTTCAAGAAGCCGGGATGGTGAGCAGGAAATTAACCTAGTTGCTTCGAAAGAGCAGAATAGAGAAACGACGAGGAAGCTTATATGGTGAGGGGGATGTCTGGCAGCTTCATCTCGTCGCTTCCGAAGAAAATAAAAATAATGAGGACTGACACGTGGGTGGTTGCATACGAGGGTTGATGACGTCACAGATTCCCCTGCAATCTGATTGAGCAGCGGCGCGCGTCGCCGCGTGAGAGGTGACAGGTGCCATCCATCTTCATTTGCCGGCGGCTTTGTTTACGCGTCGGTTATCTTTTGCCCGCTCGGGCCGAGACACGTGCGATGCCAGGCGCGCCGAGCGCTTATAACCGGTTCGGCGATCGTTGATTGCCGATTACCGTCCGTTAATCTTTCCCCCGCCGTTCAGCATTCGAACGTGTACACGTGTACAGGATTTGAACGATCGGAGAGCCGCGCACTGTGTACGATGCAGTGGAGGCAGACAGTGCGGTGTATAGGAAGCGCCGCTGGGATATACGCTGCCGTCTAGTTGTGTAGTTGTTTCTGGGGAGCAAGAGAGAGAGAGAGAGAGAGAGGGAGCTTTGATGCTCGCGTTACTAGATTGATCGCCGAAATGTAAAAGTGGGAAATTACAAATAAAGAAGCATGACAGTTTTTTTTTATTGATGCCCAGGACGCATTCAAGAAAGGAAATGAGTCCCTCTTGGTAAATTTTGATGATCGCATTAAAGCATTTTTAAGGCGAAAGCCTAAGATGCCTCATCAAACGCGAAAATTGACCGTTGGCGTCGGCGTCCCGCGAGGGCGCCCCGCACCGTCGGGGACGACTGATGCAAAAAAAATCATCATCACGTGATGTCGTCATCATGACGTCACAGATCACGAAAATGTGTGACGTCATAATGACGTCAAGTGGAGTAGCGTCACATGATGACGGCATCCCATGGCAACGTACCTTCGTCAGAGGTGGGCGACCACGGAGGCAGTGCAAAACCACGTTAGGTGCAGATAGCTTTCGGAGGGTGGCGTGTCAGGATCAACACATCGTGTGAGCAGAAAAATAAGACGGCTTCCGCCTTCGAGTCGTCTTAGGTGAGTGCACAAGGGACCCTGTGAGTTTTTATTTTCATCTTCCTGTTCGCGTTGGTAGCGTTGCACGGCGGCCCATGCCGTGTGAGACAGCAGACGCTGCAGCACTGCGTGGGTCACACCCACGGAGTATAACATACAGGAGCGCCGACTCCACCAACGGGCAACGTATGCCGGCTAGGGACAAACCGTGTAACGCGGACGCAAGGGTGTAGCTGCCTCCTCTCCGGCTTTCCTACTTTTCTCGAACGCCATTCGTTATCATCCTCTCACTCCCCCTTCAAACACATCGCCTCTCCACACCCAATCCCGCAAGCTCCTTTCCTTTCCCCTTCTCACGAGGCTCCTCCGATAACCCTGGTTACGCGACCTGTTTTAGCGAAGCCCGGACGACACCGGCGAAGGGTCCGCAAAGAGAGCTTCGCTTTAATAGCTGTTTTGTTTACTTTTGAACTGTGTGACAGTTCAGTGAGTGTTCTGCGTTGGACTTTACAGCTAGGAAGGTATGAAGAACGTGAGAGTGAAACTTCACAACTTTAGCTCAGGTCCTATTTTCAGACTAATATGGTAGTAACACAAATCTGAGGAGCACACTCATATTTAAGCAATGTATAGGACCACGGAAAGAAGCCACAGTAAATGTAACAACCCTGATCTACAGGGTGTTTTTCTTTTTAGACAATACAGATTTTTAAAATAAACATTCTATGACAGTCAGACAGCATTCGTTTTCGCACTTGAAATTTGTGTCGACGTGGAAATAGTTTTCCGTAGCTAAAATGACATTGACGTGACTAAGGAACAAAAAACTCGTTAATTAACTTTTTAATTATTGGCTTGAGGGCGCTTGTTTGTAACATAAAGTTGTAGTGCGTTCTAATTTATGGCATGCCCATTTTTTAGAAATCGCATAAGTTGCGCCTAATTAGAGATATTCATAATCGCATTTTAAGGCCGATACCGAAACTGACCGCGCCCGGCGCGCACGAAGCGCCACCGCTCTGTTACGTCGTACCGTAACTACTCGCGACAAGGAGGTGACGAAATTTAAATCAAGGCACGCCGAAGCAGAATCTCTTCAGCAAAATCGGAAAACATTCTCAAATACACAAGTAAACAGCTTATTGTTTGCGTGCGATGTGTGGTGCGTGTCTGTTTCTTTCTTAACTACAAACAGCCGCGAAAAACTATTTCGCCTGTATGCAAGAAGAAGCGACGCAACGATTGCCCATGAGTTTTACGCTTCGAAGGGAAAGGAAAAGGTTGATATTGCGTTTTTATTTCTTCCTTTCTTTTTTGCGCGCAACTAGAAAGAAACAGATAAGCATCAAACATCACATGAAAAGGTAAGGCGATCGGCTGGCGCACCTGACATGACTAATGATAACTGAGATGATAATTGGGGCAAGGACCTTTGTCAAGCTGCTAGATAGCAGCTTTTTGTTCTTGTCCTCGTGTTCGTTTCTTCCTGTAATGAATGCCAAATAAAATTGATTGATTGACTTGCCGCTTTTCTTGAAAAGATACGACCGGAAGGTGCCTTCATTCAAATTTCGTCACTTCCTTGTCACGCGCAGTTCCGGACTGACGTAACACAGTAGTCGCGTTTTTTACGCGCCGGGCGCGGTCAGTTTCGGCATTGGCCGGAAATTCGATGACGAATATCTGTAATTACGTGCCATATTCGTGATTTTTAAAAAAAAAAGTTGGTATGTCATAAATTGGCACGCTCTACAACTTTGTAATATAAACGCCCTTCCTCAAGTCAATAATTGAAAAGTTAATTAACAAGAGTTTGTTAATTAGTCGCATCAGTGTCATTTTAACAGCGGCAAAGTATTTCCGCCTCGACGTGGAGTTCATGTGCGGAAACGACAGGAGCCTTACTGTCATAGGATTTTTATTAAAAATTTGTATTGTCTTAAAAAAAACACCCTGCATTTTGTTACGAAGTGTCACTGCCAGAGGAAACAGAGAGAAGGGAGAAAAGAGGCAGAGGACGACGACGCTGCTCCTGCGATCACCACGCTCTTTGTAGCTCGGTGCTCAATAAATACCCCATAAACCTCTTCGGTGCGCGTAACGATATGAACAGCGCGAGGGACACAGCCTTCTTATCGTTGTTTTCCCTGTCTTGTTGGAAAATTAGGTCTTATGGCAGCCTCCGTCCTGAATATTGATCTTTCCCGCGTATATCCGATAAGCGCTATGTATTTGACATAAAAAAGTACTTATAGCACGCATCTGTGGTAGAATCAAGCAGTGGCCATCATGCCTCTTGTTTGCTTTCTTTCTCAGCTACAACTTGTAATATAGTGGTGCTTTCCATCATAAGCTATAGGAGACAAGACAATGAAATGAAGGCACATGGAAGCTGAAATAAATTCATGACCAATTTCAATTCAGCGGTCTTTATTCAGGTAAGTTGATCGGTAAATCCGCCGTAGCTGGCGCAGCAAATGCGTTCATTTCTAACCGTGTGCGCCGGAACTGCACTCACTCGTAGGTGGATGACTACAACGCCGATCAACACTTTTTGCGCAAAATTTTCTCAGACAGCGGACGAAACAGAGACGTCCGCTGTCTGAGAAAATTTTGCGCAAAAAGTGTTGATCATCAAGTACCAACTAGCTCGAACCCACACCTTTTTAAGATACAACGGTGAGAGAAGGCAGAAATGACTGCTTATATAAAAGGAGGCATTGTCAGGATAAATACTGATTGTAATACGGCTCCGATTGGACCAATGCGTTCATCATAGTACTAGTGGGGAATTGCATAGTAAAACTCTATCAATTATTACCATAGGCGTGCGCAGGGTTCCCGTTCAGGGGGGAGGGGGAAGGCGAGCGAAAGTTCATCGCAGCGCCCCCCCTCCCTATTAAGTCAATTTATGGGGCAGATTTTGCGACCCCCCCCCCCCCTCTCAGGTGACCGGGGGGGGGGGGGTGGCCGCCCCCCTAGTCACCAACAAAGCACTCACTCAGTACAGTTGGAGTGAGTGCTTTGTTGCAGTGAGACACGCCAGCGGGCAGCGGGACGCGTTCGCGCGTTGACGGTTCATGCTACGAGCTCTGCCTCTCGCGTTCCTGAGGCACTGTGTGGTAGTGTATGCATGAGCAGAAGGGCAGCTTACCCAATTACTGGAGAGCGCACACCTTGCCGCTTCTCTCCTCAAATGACAACGCTTTCCATGAGCCTATCGAGTACTAGCGTTTATTATGTGCATGTGCACAACGGGATTCACCATACGTTGTGTCCGGTTTCATGTTAACTACTTAGGCTACCACAAAGGTTTAATCTTGACCATTTACATTAGTCGTTGCGATGGAGATGTTCCACCAGACCTCAACTTAGGTGCCTCCACATCAAATGGTGCTATAGCCACCAGAGACCAGCAGACTTTGTGCAAGCTCTCATTTATCAACGTACAGTGAAAATTGAAGTACTTTTGCAAAGACGCGTTTCACTATCGTGTTATAGCGATTCCTATGACGGAGGGATCAACCATATTTTTTTCTTTGAGCTTCCGGAGCCCCTCAGCCAGAAATGCTTGCGTTGCTTGCATCGCCCCAAGCACAGGTCATCTCTGGTAATTGCAGCGAAGCCCACCGCTACGTTTGAAACCTTCATACCACTGGGGAAGTGTTCAGCGACGTTGAAAAAAGCATAACTCCGGCAAGATTACGAAAAGCAGAAGTAAGAAAGTTCATGCAGTGTCAGCGCAATATTTTCGTATTGGTTAGACGTGCGTTCTTTTTTTAATGGAGCAAACCATAGGGCATGTACGGCACGTAATTTTTTTGTTACAGACTGCTGTGGTGGAACATAAGATCTGTTCGAAATGATTGCAGGCGAGGTGATTCGATATCCGAGCCGACAGTGTATACACAGTCTTGAAACGGAACTCGCAATGAGCTGTCGTCCCGATCCTCGCTTTAGGGAATTAGATGTGAGTGCAACTTTGCTGGCACGGCGTAGACGGCTCTCCGGTCCATATTGACTCAGAGGAAACGAGCTTCGCATTTGCCGCTCATTGTCACTTTGTTATCTACAACACCAAGCAATGGAAGTTTATTTATGTGTGATCCTGCGGCTCTCTCTCTTTTTCTGTAGAGGTAAAACCAACCACGTCACGTCCAACAGCGACGACAGGAATTCTCGAAAGAGCCCACCGCTGCTCGATATCTGTAGAGCCAAAGTGGGCATTGATGGAGGAGCGCGTTTCGCTGTGGCGAGTGCAGCCGAGCCTTCTAGCCTGTATATGGAAGCATACTTTGTCTTTAGTTTCCCTTGTTTTCGCAGTGCTCTTTCTGCGGGGTTTCATGACGCGGCTGGTAATGGCCTTACCAAGATAAGGACCTAATGATTTATCTACGGTCTAGGGAAACGAGATGGCGATGGCGTTAGTGCACGAAACAAACGTCAAAAACGCGAAGCGAACCGAGACGGCGATGTCTGTCTGTATTCGTGCCTCGAGCTTCGCCAGCTAAAAGCAATAAGAATTTCTGTGCACGGAAAAAGAAATTGCCCAACTTTAGCGAGAGACCCTGGATTGGCTGGAAAAGAGCGTTTAAACACCGTTCGCTGAGTCGACAGAGGGCCAGCGTGCAAGTGGTTGCGACGCAGCCCTGAGAAATAACGAGCGTTGAAGAATAACCTCCTCTAGTTTTAACTGTAACTGAGGTAATGCTTTCCGATGCCCACGACGCCTACGAAGCCCACGAATCTAAAACAAGAGAAGGCGACGGGATGGAAGAAGCACCCGAGAAAACGTTATATACGAAACGTGAGGCCAGCGGAGACGGCAGAATGGCGTTAGAGGATGCGAGAAACACAATGAACCGAGGACCGCCATTTTGTATCACCCGGCCGACACGGGATTAGAAGCCACGGCATGTAATCGCTACTCTGTCATGTGTCACGGACGGTGCCCGCCTAAGGCTTATCTCGCCGGCGTTCTCTTGTGGGCGCTAACGCTGGTCGTGAGGTTTAAAGCATCGTCAAGGGACGCCATGGCCCGGCGTGTTTCCGAATGCTAGGCGTTGGCGTAACCATTTCTACCTCGCCCGGATTTGTCTTCCTTTCTTTTTTTCTTCTTTTTTTTTTGACTCGCGCAATTCTCCGGTGTGAATGTTCCACTCGGTTTTCCGGTACCTGCGTATGTATCTTCGAGGTCGTATTTGCTCGTCTCGCATGTGCTGTTTTTTTTTGTCTTAGTCGTGTCGTATAGTCATCGCTGTCCTCGATGTAAGCGCAAGCACTGCTTGTACCGACGAAAAATCATGAGATGAAAAAGCGCTCTCTTAAACTCATTTCAAAATTTTAACAGCACATAGAACGATTAGGAAGGGACGAGACAACAGAGGTAAAGAGCGCAGCGCTCTTTACCTCTGTTGTCTCGTCCCTTCCTAATCGTTCTATGCGTTGTTAACATTTTGAAATGAATCACACAAACTTGCCCAAGCGTCAACCTTTGCAAGCTCTTAAACTCGGCTCGGACAATCATGTGAAAATAATTTATTAAAATGATTGCTTGAGATGCTAGAATGATTATGCCTGGCACCGGGATAGCATTAAATAAGCACTCACATTTACAGCTAAAAGGCTACGCATCTGGGGCGTTCATTGCGAATCTCAGTACTGAACACCGATCTTCCCGTTATATAATTTATAAACGAATGCAAAAAACAACCTTCCTCCCCCCAGTCTGCGCTCCCGATGACTCTTACCTAAAACACATGCAGTACCCATAATTTATTGTGCTGAACCATGCGAAACGCAAGGATTGAAATAAAGAAAACAAAAATGTAAGAAAAAAAATAATGTGGTGTAGTCTACTCTCGTACCCTCAGACGTAGTATATAGGCCGAAACTAGGGCCTTGCTGCACGTGCATCAATGCAAAGTGTGTAGTTATGCAGTGAATTTGGTAAAACCCTGAAGGAGATCCTTGCTGCTGAAAAAAAAAGAGAACAACATACCGATAGGCGAGCTTATTAAGGCCTTATATGTCTCATCAGTCAAAACTTTTTCGAGATTTCGCGAGAGCTGACGACACTTTGCGAGACGATTGGTAAAAAAAGAAAAAAAATGTAAGTATTAATGTTCGGCCCAAAGTCACGTGATAATCAAGTGAATGCATGCGTACCGGCAGCGTACCAAAAGTCACGTTTGGCTTCAATGTCAAAAGACGTCACGTCACGACATGGTCACTTGGCCAAAGGTGAGCCGATCCAGGCGGCAGTGCAAAACCACGTTAGTGGCAGAAAACTTTCGAGAGGGGGGAGGGGGGGTAGGATAAATACAATCGACCGAAAAAAAAAAGGTGGCTCACGCCTTCCTGTCTCTTCGGTGAATACATACGGGGTCGTGTGACTTTTGGAAGCGCATAGCTCCTCGAATAATGTTGACTTCTGTGGTCAGGTACGACGTAATAATAATAAAAAAGAAGAGACAAACGGCTAAGTGCGCGTACTCCGAAAGAATTAATAAATTTTATTTAAAACTGCAATTTCAATCGACAGCGTGGCTCTTTGGTAGAACAGCTGCTTGCCATGCAGGTAGCTTACTTGAACCGGAGGTTTTTTTATTATTTATTTTATTTGCCTCTTTCTCGATTATTTGGTCACGGACAAGATGATCATTTTTCGCTCCCTGCCAACGACACCGATGCCGACGCCGACACCATAATTTCGCTCTCGCGTTAAAAACGGGGAAGTCTGTTGTCATAAATTATTCATGAAATGCAATGAACACGCTATCGGAAAACAAGAAGCTGGAGTCTTCCGTGTTCCCAGTTCCAGTTTGGTGGTGCTAGTGAATAATTATACGTTGAAGAAAAAAGTCACAGTTTCGCCTCAAGGGCGAAGCAATGAACGCGATAGCAACAAATTGGAATGCCACAAGAAGAACGGCAAGCAGCCTAAAATTGCTGCACGCTGCTCAAGCACAAAGGACGCACGAAAAGAAAACACGCAAGGCGAGTGCCGACTAGCAACTGTCACAGCTCGACACTTGCAGCGGGCTACTCAAACACAAGGAAGGACGCACGAAAAGAACGCGAAGGTACACCCAGGACGAACGCGAACTGTCACAGTTGTTATTTCAACTAGCTCCGACTTTGGCTCTTTTAGCTCGCAGCTCACTCCTTTCGCAAACGCGGCAGCTGCAGCGAGCAAAGCGACCTTTCTGAGGTCTATAGTTTCAACGCAAACTTTGCGGTGAAAGCACAAGACGTAGAAAACTCCCCCTAAAGAGATAAGCGCGCGAGCACCGTCGACCACATACGCCCTGTATGTCAAAGTACAAGTCGGAGGCGCACATCCCAACTCCGGCGAAACACCAGAGAGATTTAGAATTGGGGACCCAAGAAATTTGCGAGCCGCCAGGACGCATGCGCAGAGCGCGAGCCGCTCTCAGACTCTTACGCTCGCCTTGTCCCAAGACCCTGCAGCGCCTTCCTTTGGGCGGCGAACAAAACCGCAGAGCGCGCGACATCAAGAGAAGAAAAAAAAGTCACAGTTTCGCCACAAGGACGAAGCAATTGATGAATGCGATAGAAAGTAATTGGAATGTCACACGAAGAACGAGAAGAAGCTCGATACTTGCAGCGCCTGTCACAGTTGTTACGCCTTTGTGCTTGAGCAACGCGCTGCAAGTGTCGACAATGAAGAATCAGATGCTCTTAGATATTTCTTTTAGAAAATAAAGACGGCGCTTGGCAGTGGCACGTGAGGCCACAGCTCTCGTTTCATGCGGGGGTTGAATCTGGTTACTATAATAAAAATTCATTTGTGCCTAGTTGGTACATATTCCTGAGGCTAAAATTAAAGCGCAAGCGCACTTGTTTGTCCTTCTTACTTACTTCTTTACTGCGTTGTTCCTGCACCCATCTGAATAAGATTTCATGTCTTCGCGTACCTAATACACTATCATCCTTGTTACACGTTTTGATTTAGAGCTATTGTATTGTGTGCATGTGCGTAAGGTTACCTTGAGCTTATATATGCTTTGGTGTATGACAGAATAAGGTACTTGTTAGTCAGCACTTGTGTTGTACGTTTCTTTTCTTCGTGGGTGTCTTTAGCATTTGCGCTGTAATTCTAGCCTCAGGATTTTGGTCACGGTGTAAGCTATATATACTACTATTCTGGTTCAGCCATCTCGTTTCTTCCCTCCTGTGGCATAAGCCAACAAAAGCCAAAGCGTTCCCACTAGCTCGCGCCACCACGAGCCACAAATAGAGTGTACTAGTACACTCTACCACGGGACGGTCTTCTTCCCTGGCGCGGGGCTACAACCCCAAAATGGAAAACTAGCGTGGGTCGCCAGCGATGCGACGCAAGCGCCGCGCGGGCAACGATGCAGCGTGGCCCGCGTCTCTCGTAATTTTAATTTCGCCACGTGTGGCGTCCCGTGCATTTCACCCAACGCCGCGCGCGTTTGTATTTTACCGTTAATATCCTGGAAAACGACTGACGCACGGCGTGCGCATGGCGCAGTTGTCTAAAGGCCCTAACACACGTACGCGTTGCCGCGCGTCAACGCGTGACTTTTTGACGCGCTGCAACGCGTACGTGTGTTCGGGCCTTAAGGCAGCGCGCTGCAGAGCAAGGGGTCGCAGGTTCGAATCCCCGGTTGCGCGGTTCGGGATATTTTTCTCCAGAATTGTCATTATTTGTGGCTTTTATTTATATACACATACATATACATATACTGGACATGACGGCGACGGCAAAAATCCGCCTAGAGTGTTCATATAATTGCTATCGCAATAAAATAACAGACAAACAACACTAACCATTCATACAAAGGCACTTTCCTGATACTTTGATTCCACAATTGTGGCAAATACAATTTAGCTCAGATCTATGCAGCATGTGCGAAGAAAAGGTCTTAAAGGCGTAGGACTAATACCAACGCTAATACCAAAGGATTGTTTAATGATAACGAAATCGCACAGGTGGCAGTGAAGAGAATGGCTGTGGTATTTGGATTTGCCCATATACTTCTTCCTTATTATCTTAGCACCGTTAAATTTCGCGAGGAGTTTTTCTCGCCGTTTCTCGTGTTTCTCGCCGGCTTGGCGGCTGCGGTGTCTCACTGCTAAGGGCGAAGACGGGGCTTCGATTCTCGGCCACGGCGGCTGCACTATGGCTGGGTTTAAATGGAAGAATGCCAGTGTACTTAGGTTTTGATGCGCGTTAAAAAAACGAGGTTGTCATAATTATGCCGCAGATTCCTACTACGGTGGGCCTGATAATTATATGCAGATATTGGCACGTAAAATCCCCAGAATTTATTTTTCCATCCTGGGACATAAAGAGTTAAAAATCGGGTATTGCGTCCTAAATGCAAGAAATCAAAACCGACCGGCATACTTTTAAAAGTCTAGGCCTTTAGCGGTCTGGAGTAAAGAAACATTCTGTCAGCCCCGCCACGGTGGTCTAGTGGTTATGGCGCTCGACTGCTGACCCGAAGGTCGCGGGATCGAATCCCGGCCACGGCTGCTGCATTTTCGATGGAGGCGAAAATGTTTGAGGCCCGTGTACTTACATTTAGGTGCACGTTAAAGAACCCCACGTGGTCGAAATTTCCGGAGCCCTCCACTACGGCGTCTCTCATAATCATATCGTGATTTGGGACGTTAAACCCCTGATAGTATTAAACATTCTGTCAGGGATTCCGCTGTAATTAGTTACCTCTTACCAAATCGCGCGACTCTGACCATCGTGCATCCACTATGTTCAACCCCGTGTTGCGCTTTCACGCGTCGAGAAAAGTTATCTAAGGGCTCGATGCATTTAGTCAGCCCATCTTCACCTTTCCGTGTACCATCTACGCCCCCTGGAGACGCCCCTCCGCAGGATGCGGTAGCGCAATTGCGACACGAGAGCGCAAGCGAGCGCCGATTTGCCAGTGAAGCGTGAATATAATGCATTTTTAACGACAAGACATGCGTGCGTAAAGGCGAGCGTACCCGTGCTGTCGTTGAAACAAGAACATCAGAGTATCGCCTTCATTCCTCCGCGCCCTATACTCTCTCCATTTTGCTTTCCTTTGCCGCGTTAGTCGACGCGAAAACATTGTTGCGCGCCCAACTTCAATTTGCGGAAAGCACAGCGTGAGAAGTGCACACGAGGAGCCCCGTACGGTTGGAACAGATGCAGCACCTTATGTAGTTTTGTTCTTTTTTTTCGCGCTGCGAATCGCTTTAACATTGCTTTTATATGCAAGGTGCATGTTGCAGTTGTGGAAAGCGAAAGAGAGCTATAAATATACAGAGAAACGTGATTGTGTCTATCCTTGCCTTTGCGAGCGCATCTTTCCTCATTTTCTTCTATCCTCCCCATTTTAGTGAGTGTTGTCCCGAAGCGAGCTTCCTAAGCTAGCGAGGGGATGCATATTGCACATCTCTATTTGGTCTCGAGGCTCTCGGTATTCGTTTCTAAGCGCGCATTTTCTTGGAGTGAGAAGGAGCGCAGGGACACGCGAACACTTTTAAGGAAGCCAGAATAGTATGTCTCTTTTGTATCGTGTTTTTCTTGAGCCTTTGTTTTTTCGTACGTTTTCTTCAAAGGATTCAGTGGTAAAAAACGGTCTCAGTAAGTGTTTCTAAACCATGTTCTAAATTTCGCCTTTCTTGTTTCTCTTTGTTTTTGTTAATTTGTAATGTAATACTAATAGATAAAGAAAAAAACCTACTTGTGTGACGCCTTCAGCTCTGAATTTGTCTCACTGGTACAACAGGTGGTTCCACCATCCCGCTTCTTTATATACCCTTAAGATAATAGCAACTGCAAATGATTCGATTTTGAGTGACGCATTGCCGTTCTAAGAAATGTTGGTCAATTGTAGGATATCCAGACGGGTGTACTGTAGCGTACAAAGTTCTCAAAAGAGCACGTTTTGACAATGGCTTGTTGACCTAGTCGTTTTTAAGTAGTTTTTTCAGTTGTCCTAGTTAGGAACAAAAGCACCAAGATATGGTAATGGCCTATCATAGAATATGAAGAAACAAAACTGAACAGAACTAAATATAGCACAAATAAAAATGCAATCTAGAAAGTGATACTTCGGCCGCAAGGGTGAAGCAAAAAATTGGAATGTGACGCGAAGAACGGCAGGCAGCTCGAAATTTGCAGCGCGCTGGCCAAAAACAAGGAATGCACAAAAAGAAAACACAGAGGACAAGCGCAAATTAACAACTGTCACAGCTTGACACTTGCAGCGCGCTGCTCGAACACAAATAACGCGCAGGTATACATAGGACGAGCACGTACTAACAACTGTCACAGTTTTACTTCTTTGTGTTTGATCAGCGTGCTGCAAGTGTCGACTACGCAGCTCTCATGTACGAAAGCTGTCAGAGAGCTATTCGTTGGAGTCACATCATCGTTAGTAAGGCTTCATATCAGCGCAGAGTTGCAGACATCAATCATTTCTATCCAAGATAGCCAGACTGTTACGTAAACGCGATCTTCTCGTGAGTGACACGGTATTATTTGCGCGTATTCGGCAACTGCTTTCTCTGCGATGGCTTTCAAGCGAAGACATTTTTCTAGAACTTAGCGAGGAATGCTGATGCCGACATTTCATTAGGCGGACTACTATTGGTAGCCTTTGTTTACCGTTTGGCAATGACTTCAGAAGCGAGAAAGACAGAGAGAACGTATTCTTTGTTCCACTACTAGCTACTAAAGCATAACGTGATAAAGAGGTAAAAAGAAGGGATTCTTTGTTACGCCATACTAGAAACACTTAAATCATTACTAAGCATGTGTATTAAGCTACTAAAGCATAATGTGTGTGAGAGAGAGAATGAATTATTTGTTACGCCATACTAGAAATACATAAATCATTACTAAGCATGTGTATTAAGCTATTAAAGCGTAACGCGGGACTACTTGAACGCAGTTCCTGAGCAGTTCTAGCTAACTTTTATACAAACATAAATGTGGCATGGATCGCATCGAAAAGGTGGAATGGGAGCTGCAGGGATGCATAGATCGAACACAGTGCGCCTGTCTTGTATGACAATGTAATATTGAAAACAAGATACCTCAACCATGCTGCCTTACCGCGCATTCTTTTGCTGCCATCAGTATAGCATAATAAAGTTTCGTCCAACAGAGGTGAAGGCAAAGACGACCGGAATGACGTAATCACTCACCGACTCCTCTGTCCCACGTGACCCTAGGTGCTGGGTGGCCATCGGCAACGCAGTCCATGCTCGCACTGTGTCCCTCCACGGCTGATGTGTCCGCTGGCTCCTTGATCCAATGCGGAGGCACTACAAGAAATTGAATACGTTTGCTTTGTTGTGAGTGGCCAACTTTATCCTAATCTCACATTTGAAGCAAAGAAATATTGCTCTGAGATGTGGGCTGATAACGTACGAAAAACAACATGGCTGTGTATCAGGTTAACGTTCATGGCTCTTTTTCTCCTTATGCGCAAAGCACGTGCTGTAAGCATGCGCCCTTACAAAGAGTATAACGCGACAACGTGATTGGCTTTCGGTTTGTCGGCGTGCGCACCCTCTCTCTACTATGTTCCTCTCTTCTTTATTTTAAAAGTTGAAGACCTGGGGCGATCTGGGCCTCTCTAAGAACGATTTTCCGCAGCGGCGCACGGGCGTGGTCATGCTTGAGCACGTGATCGTCACTGGCCTTGGGCCAGGGAAGCGGCCGTGGGCGTACAGCAAAAGCTGCAGCAGGGTGTAAGCAAGTCACATGCTTGGGCAGCAAAGCATAGTTCTATATGTAATTGCATAGAAGTTGACAAGATCGAGATATTTGCGTTTGTTTGGCACGTGCTACGCCCTAGCGATACGTGGCATGTTTATTCTACTTCGCATTTACGTCGCATGCCTGAAATTAAGCCGGGATTTGGTCACACAGTTCCAGTTCGTTCCCGAACAGTGATCAGCGAGGATAAAAAATCACAGCATATCCACGTGGTGAATGATGATGCGTGGGGCGAAGCGAACTTGCGCTGCAGCACGGCGATGGCATTGGCGCGAGCGTGCTCCTTCTTGATGGAAGATATTGTGACTAAATTGTTTGAGAACCGCAATCTGTCGCACACACCGCAACTATGGCCGAAACTGTTATGAAGGAAGTCCCGCTGGAAGCGCCCGCCTGATGCGTTTCGCAGCCACTTCACGTGCTCGCACAGCCTCGGGCTCTGCCTGCCGGTACGCGCGCTTTCTCGCCGCTTCACGGTCCTTCACATTTTGAAGATCCGATTCGTGCCGCAGCCGTGCAGCTTCAGCCTCGCGGGCTCGAACGGCGGGGTCTTCGCGCTGCAGCCGTGCAGCTTGTCGAGCAGCTTCGGCCTCGTGGGCTCGAACGGCGGGGTCTTCGCGCCGCAGCCGTGCAGCTTGTCGAGCAGCTTCGGCCTCGCGGGCTCGAACGGCGGGGTCTTCACGCCGCAGCCCTGCAGCTTGTCGAGCAGCTTCGGCCTCGCGGGCTCGAACGGCGGGGTCTCCTCGCCGCAGCCGTGCAGCTTGTCGAGCAGCTTCGGCTTCGCGGGCTCGAACGGCGGAATCTGCTTCGCGGCGTCGACGTGCAGCTTCGGCCTCGCGGGCTCTCACCTCAGGATTCTGTCTGCGAGCGCGCGCTGCCGCCGCCTTCCGTGCCCTCCGTTCCGCAGCCTTGTCTTCCATCTGGCGACTCCGAGCTAAAGAGAAAGCGTGCCAAGAGGGAGCCTCATGGCGCGTTACTTCTGAAATGTCTGAAATGTTGTCTTCGGATGTCGTTGAAAACACGAGACGTAGTAAAAAAGAAAGAACGCCACACATGCGAACACGCAACGAGAGTGGCACTCGTCAACGTCGTCGTCTTCTTCTACTGCATACCAAAACGCGCGCAGTAAAGAAGAGAGAGAGAGAGAAACAACATTTATTGAAAAAAAAATGTGGTTCATTGCGGGTGGGGCCCTTCTTCCAAGGCTCCACTGGCTATAGCGGCTCGGCGGGCCTGACTTAGGTTTGCCAGTTGGCTTCCCAGAGTCCGTTCAGCGAGTCGCGCCTCCCACGACCACGTGTGTATTGGGTGCGTATGTCCTGTGTCGACTGTAGCCGGTCGCTCGGGACAGCGGTAGGTTATGTGTGTGAGTGTTGGAATATCTCCGCACCACGGGCATGCGTTGGGATATCTCTCTGGGTGCATGACGTGAAGCCTATGCAGATTCGGATAGGTATTGGTCTGCAGGTGGCGCCAGTCCCGCGCTTGGTGTCTGTCGAGGTCCTTGAGAGGAGGTGCCCCGATGCGGCGATCTAATCTTTGTTTGTCTAGGATGCCACGCCGTGTCACCCCATCATCTGTGTCCTCTTCAGTGGCGGGTCGTCCTGGGGCTCGGCCGCTGAGTACTCGAGCTTGGCAATGAACTAGTTCATTGCCATCCTGGCCCGTATGGGCCGGACACCAGACTATCCCGTGATCAAAGAGGAGTTCGCTTCCCAGTAGCTGGATGGCCTTCGTTGGTAATATGCCCTTGAGGTACATTCGACAAGCTGCCTGCGAGTCTGAGACCACGTAGGCAGAGATACCTTGTTGGTCTGCCATTCGAATGGCGAGAGCGATAGCAGTTGCCTCGGCTACCGCGGAGGATGAAGTAAGTATGGTCGCGGAGTTGGCAAGTTTGCCCCGGTGGACTACAGCGAGAGCGTAGGCGGGAGCGTGCCCTTGCTGCTTTGGGTAGGGACAAACGTCTGTATAGTAAACGTCAGGGTGGTCCTTTAGTCGTGACGCAGCCTATCCCCCGCAATATGCATCCATATCACCATAAAGGACGCCGCAAAGCTCGAGTACAGTAAAGAAGAAAGAATGTCACACAGGCGAACACGCACGAGAGTCACTCGTCAACGTTGTCTTCTTCTTCTACTGCATACCAGAACGCGTGCAGTAAAGAAGAACGAATGCCACACAGGCGAAAACGCACGAGAGTCTCACTCGTCAACGTCGTCTTCATCTTCTACTGCATACCAGAACGCGCGCTTCTCACGAACTAGAGGTGGCTACTACAAACAAACAAACCTACAAACGGAGGATGGACAGACCCACGGCATAAGGAGCTTCGCCCCTAAAAAACGTGCGCACATGTCACAAGCGATGCGCGTTACTGTGTGCGCATCTTTGTTATGCTTCGTTTGATCTGAGAGCCGATATTTTGTAAAGGTGACTTCGCTGCACGCTAACCACTTGCTCTGAAACTTATAATTAAAATACAACGATATATTTATTCGCCACGAAAGCTAACTTGAAAGCTCGATTGTAAGCGTGCATAGAAATGTGCAGATTCCACACATTGTGGGATCAATTTCATGCGAAGCAGTCACTGAGCAGCAGCCTAAACTGATTTTTTTTTATTTGAGCCACGTGTTACGAGGCGGATCAACGTATTTGTGTAAATTAAGTAGTTCTGCATAATCGTGTGCTTATGTGGCTGGTGTGAGGGTAATTTATAAGATCCGACGTTATGTCGGCACTCACGTTAGAGCAGAGACGTCGTTTTTGTCGCCACGAAGTGCAGGCTACGGTGCGATGATGTGCATATCATAAGTAGCAGTCGTAGACGTACTCGCGCAACGATTGACTATACTTTGCCGAGTCATAGCTGTGCACATTTAATGCTTATTACATTGATAGAAGCGGACAGAAAACACTGCAACCGCAACTGGCTTTGTCCTGACGCTTTATAGCGTCTTTTTCCGAAGCAGTTCGAAGCACTGGCATCGCGTTGTGGTAGAATATTTGACTACCATGAATACCAGATTTCGATTCCGGCTTAAGCCACGATGTTTATTGTTTGCTTGTATAGGGATATTTCACCCACCGACACGCCGCCGGCGGAAATGCGGCGGAAATGCGGCGCCGGCGCCGCATTTTCCGAGACGCGGGCGCCTCCACGCAGTCGTGTTAGGATTTCCAAAGCCCGGGTTCATATAGGCTGTGAACACCTGTGGCGCATACGCGCATACCACGGACCGCTGTATGCGGGCATGTGCCACACGAGACTGGTGGAAAGGAGTTTATGGTGTACTCTACAGGGAAGTCGCGTTATTGATGTCATGACCTGTGAATTGCGTTCGTCATATATACTCACGTCCTCCGACAGATAGATAGATAGATAGATAGATAGATAGATAGATAGATAGATAGATAGATAGATAGATAGATAGATAGATAAATAGATAGATAGATAGATAGATAGATAGATAGATAGATAGATAGATAGATAGATAGATAGATAGATAGATAGATAGATAGATAGATAGATAGATAGATAGATTCAAAGTGCCTTGGTTCGCTAAGAAATGCTTCGCATTTAAAACCAGCTGCTTGCAACCAGAGCAATGCCTCTTGCGCTAATGTGGCTGAGATGCAAAAAGAAAGAAAGAAAAACACACTGAAATTCACAGCGTCGTACCGAAATTCAGGCGGCTGAGATTATGGCGTAACCCCCCCCCCCCCCCAACCCCCCAATAAAAAAGCTTTGACCATAACAGTATTTTCTAAAACTCGGAGGCCGCTTGGGCTTTGCGTTCAAGACTAGAACGCGATAGTGTAATCGGGCCCCGTGCGCATCGCCTTCTCAACTTCGGTTCTTGGTGCATACCTCAACCGTGTTGCAAGGAAACGAACGTCTGTGCACGTAACATTGGCCGTTTCAGTCTATCCTAGGGCACTGCAAACTGCAAGCGCTGTTGCGCAGTGCCCACTAAGCCATAATTCTTCCTTTCGCGAATCAGCGAAGGGCCCACTACGCGTCCGTAAGGCAACACGCGAACCTATATATACGCAGCTTGTTGACGTTTTTGCTGCTGATGATTATCAATTATATCTGAGCGCTTTGTAATGGTGGGCCTTTAAAGCACCCACTCGTTGCGCAATCCACATGTTTTGACGCCTGGCGCGATTCGACGCTTCTGCCACGCAATACTACATGCGTTAAGGAGACTCCTCCTACTACAAGACATTCATATAGTGTTTTTTCCGAAGCTATTTCAAGCAATGTCGTGGCTTTGTGGTATAACAGCTGCTTGCCACGCAGAACACGTGGAATCCATTCTCACTCGAACCAAATATTTTTATTATTTACGTTTTTTTTCATCCTTCTCGATTTTTCGGTCACGGACAACGCTTATTTTTCGCTCACAACCAACGACGCCGACACCGACGCTGGCACTGGAATTTCTGCTAAAGGAACTTTTTAACGTTATCGCGCTAATAATGACCCTATGACGTCGAAGTTGACGACAACAGATCTGTTGCAGAATAATTTGTCCGTATAAAAATATCTGGTGCTTCACAGTGGCCGACAAAAAAAAAAAAAAAAAAAAAAAAACGGGGATGGTGTCGTACAGGACTCGTATCAAAATTGATTGATTGATTGATTGATTGATTGATTGATTGATTGATTGATTGATTGATTGACTGACTGACTGACCGACGGACCAGCCGACTGACTGACTGACTGACTGACGTGGTTGGGTACTATGCTGCAACGCAACACTGAGTCTCTGGGGAGGCCGTAGTGATGGGATCTCGACTGATTCTGGCCACCTTGTGCTTGGTACTACGAGTGGTCTTTATGCATTCTGCCATACCCGAAGACGTGGTTGTCGTGGCAGGAAATTGAACCTGAAACCCCCTGGCCTGTAGTAAAGCGCCGTACACGCTGGTTCATCGGAGCGAGAGTGCAGGCGAAATGAGCAGATGGTCTAGGCAACGCTCCCAGACATTGGTCGAGGAAGCACGCCAAAGATGACGAGGTGTTGAGAGTTGCGTTCGTTGACGCGAGTCAGAGTACATGGCCTTCATCGCCAACCGTTCGGCGGCGCTGCCCCCCCGACTAATTAAGTGCATTGAGTTCTCCAATCCTGTGCTCCAAAAAAGATATTGTCTGCCCTGTGATTAGACTACACTGTAAACATGGTAACCGATAAATGTGTTTTTGTTTACCTATAAAGCAAGGGCTACATTAGCTTTGAGCGCATGCATTCTAAACTTGGTAACCGTTACTATCGGTGCACAAAAACACAATTATCTGTTACCACGTTTAAAGTGTACGCATGATGCGGTCGAAGTGCAGTGGTTGAGCGGGAGAGCCGAATGTGCAGCCAGGAAACCGGAAGAGGATTGCGCTAAATAAGCAGATAGTATTTGCCATAAAACTGTGTGAGATTTCCAATTTTTAATCGTTTTCACTGGGTCACAAGATTCACAGCTAATGCGGTGCATCGAATGTTTCATTTATACATCATTTTCACAGTTTATTACGTTTACACTAAGATTTTGTGCAACGCAGTCATATCCTGGGGGTGTAAAAATGCACGAGCGGCGTGAGGAAACTGTAACAATCCAATATTTAGTGAGTCCAGTCACACAGGTCACCACGCAGGCGTTGGGGTTGTTTGCCGCCTGACGGTATGAGGCAATTTGGTGGGGTACTTGCATTCGGCGCTCGTATAAGCTTCGTATATCACTAGGAGCACATCGTATCCACTCTAGGAGAGCACGTGCGTCTCGTACGCATTGCGTAATGCTGTCACGATAAATGTTGAAGGGTATCCTTTTCAACACCACGCGCCGGAAGGTAACTTGTGTTGAAAGAAGTGTTAAAACTGGAGCAAACAAATTCAGAAGGAGTCAAATGCCGGAAAATAAAATGAACTCAGATGGGGAACTGAGCCGGCTGGTAATTCGCACCTTTTCTACGCTTTCCTCAACAGTGAGCTGCAAATCCTGGTGCGACAAAAGGAGTCTGTCCGCTTCCTAACAAAAGTCGGAGGTAGGTGCAGTTTGTCTTAAAATTACGAAATTTATTCGTTCGGTGTTCCGCATTGTTGGCGACGTGCCGACAAAGCGGAAACTCCTACGCGAACAAAAGAGGAAGAAAAAAAAAAGAACAGGGAATAGAATGGCAGTAACCTTTCGCAATGGGAACGCCGGGAAGAAGTATTTTACTTCTAGAAAAAAATATACTGGAGCGCCGGCTAAAACGTGTCAAATACCGTTTCGAACTCGAGCGTTTTTCTACTCTTTGCGTTTTTCATCATTAACAAAAGTGTTACGCGCGAACTCAGCACGCTCCGACACACTGACGATACTGGGTTCCTTGAATAAGAAAATGTCCACTGAGCAACTTGAATCTTTGGGATATATCACATTACAAGAAAAATGAAGCCAACGAAAAGTTGTGTGATAACTGAGAAAACGGCGTAGACGGATCTAGAAAGAAAAACAGTATATGCGCAGTGTTTATATAATACAAGACAATCCAAGCAGCTCTCTGCGAATGAAGTGAGCAAAAAAAAAAATTTGCTCATTGCAACATATTTTTATGGATGTGAACGCACACACACAAAGAGGCATTCCCCCCCGGGCTTTTCGTCTTCGCAGGCTTTCCGATAAGCGAGTACAACCTCAGATACATATAATTTTTTTTTGTGCCTGCGTCAATTTCCAGGATTGCCGGGCCTTGCCAGTTCTACTCTTGTGTAGTAGGTTTCATGTCTGAATCAGACAGAAAAGAAATGTTTGCTTCGGAAGCTTCCTATGAAATAAGCTGAGAAGAGAAGCTTCTAAAGGAAGAGAGCTGTAACGGCAGCCGCATGAAATAAACTCTGTGCTACAAAGATATTGATAACACTCTGAAAAGTGACGCAGCTATTCCAGACTTTCTATACAACATCTGTTGATTTCCATCATTGACTTAGTAAACTAGAAACAAGCAAACAAAAAAAAAACGCAGAAAGGAGCGGGAAATAAAGCGGAGAGGAACGGTAAGTAAGCCCCTATTTTATAATCGTCAGATATTGCGTCAGCATCACTAGCAGTAGCATTACTTAACCAACATACGGCAACAGTAAGAGACATCAGACAATTATTTGCTAACACTAGCCATCATTAGCCAATATTCCTCGCCTTTAGCCTTCATTTAGCCACCATTCGACAGCAATAGTCATCAGTTTACCATCACTAGCCGACGTTACTATTGATTTCACTGCTAAACACGAGGACGCGCGTTCGATTCCCGGCCACGGCGGCCACATTTCGATAAAAGCTTATTGTGCACGCGCACTTAGGTTTAGGTGAACACTAAAGAAAACCTCAGGTGGTCAGAAGTTACTCGGAGTCTACTGTGGCGTGCCTATAATTATATCGGAGTTTTGACGTAGTAAAAAAATCACAGCATATGCACAGAGTGAATGATGATGAGTGGGCGAAGCTGCGGAGGTTCATCGGTAAACCGTGAATCTTCCGTGAATTCTGCCCAGTACGTCATCACCGACGTGAGATCGGGCGCGTTTATACTAAAGGTTCGATGAGTTATGACGACTTGCAGCTCACTTTAATTTTACATGTACGCTGTGAATTTTCATTGTTTAGACAACCATTGCTTTAGAAAACATCTGGCGTCTTTCGTGAAGCAGCTGGCGTCTTTTCGTTTTGCTTTAGAAACATCTGGCGTTCCTTCGTCTTGCTTTTAGAAAACATCTGGCGTCTTTCGTTGGTTTATTTCATCAATCACGGGCGTTTTGAACAAAATTTTTATTGTTTAATCACGCACAGGAGAAATCTCACCAGGCACTACCTTGGAGGTAAACAATGGCTGCTAATGGGAATGAAAGACAGAAGAAGTCGGCTTTTAGCTAACACTTGCACTTCTACTTCTACTAACGTTTCCTACTGGAACACGCCAATGGCTGCTAATGGGGAATGAGGGACAGAAGAATTCGGCTTTTAGTTAACGCGCACGCTGCGAATTTTTTATTGTTCAACAACGCACAGGAAAAATCTCCCACCGGCACCACCTTGGAGGTCAAGATCGGATACTAGCGTTACGACTGGTTACGCACTACGACTACGACAACTACAAGGGACGAACGGGTGCCGCCTTAAGGAGCTTCGCCCCTAAAATCTCCCACCGGCACCACCTTGGAGGTCAAGATCTGGTACTAGCGTTACGACTGGTTACGCACTACGACTACGAGGGACGAACGGGTGCCGCTTTAAGGAGCTTCGCCCCTAAAACAAGTTTTCAAGCGAAGGCTTTACTGGCCTAGTCGAGCGAGTTCCACCGTGTATCTCCGCTTGGCCTTGAAGCGAACAACGCATACTGCGTGACTAGCCGCGTCCGCCGCCGCCGCCGCTGTTCCGACTGCAGCTAGGATGACAAAGGCTGGCTCGCCAGCCGTGTCCACTTGATTGAGCACGTGACTCGCCGCTCTCTCTGCCACGTCGGGTAAGCAGGCGAGTGCTTCAGTTCAGCCGTTGTGCCATGGTCACACGATGGAAGGAGGGAGCGAAGACTCTGGTCCATCATTGAAAAAGTTGTCTGCGCGGTCTCAGCGGCGAAAGCGGCAAGCTGTGTCGGAACATCCTGCGGTGTCACTCGGCTTGCTGATGAGTTGAAGCGGAAACATGAGTACCAGCCCGCACAGTGGCTGGCTGAAACGAGTGAAGCACGGGAACAACTTTGGCGTGCTAAACGTCGGGAGAAGGATGCAGAAAGACGACAGCGACCAGCTTTAGGGGCGGCAATGGACGCCTCGCGTTCGACTTCGGCGACGGCTTCGGAAACTGACGAAACGACGGTATTGAGTGCTCGCAGTACGGCGCGCTCGACTAGCCATATCGTTCGGTTGGCAAACTGTGCTTCGGCCACGAGGGTAAGCAAGCATAACCATGTGTAGCAAGGAAGGAAGGAACAGGAGAAAAAGGAAAGGCAGGAATGTTAACCAGTCTAGAAGGAGCGGTATGCTACCATATCTTTGGGAAAGGGGTGGGGGAGTTTTAGAGATAGAGAAAGAGAGAGGGAGAGCACTCACGCTCAAAGTCACGCACATCTCACAGTCATGATAATGCCGTTAGTCTATAACCACCGGTGCAAGTCTGATGTCTTCAAGAAGTTGAGCGCTGCCTTCGTCGCATTTATCGGCGATGACCTCTCGGGACGACATTCCAGAATGTTTTCTGCCGTCATCGGTCTGAGATCTATGCGAGCAAGAGCGACTGTGAGTGATGTGCTCTGCGCATTGTAGCGAGGACAGTCGCAGAAGATGTGCTGTAGTGTCTCCTCGCTACCACAGTTGTCACAAAAAGGGTTGTCAGCCATTTCGATTCGAAAGGATGACAACCCATTGTCAGCCTTTCGTAATAGTGCATCAAAATATATATAGTACATTTTGATGCACTATATACACGCTTTTACATCTTGATGGACTATATACACAATTTAGAATTTGATGGACTATGTATACATTATATACACAAGTTTACATATATTTTTACGAATTACAAGGGCGTCCCTCGGGGACTCGTTTCCCTTTGAAGATGACTGCTTTGTGATCCGTAAAGTACGTGGCCAAGGGATCTTCGATGATAGGATGCAACGGAAAGTTCGAGAAGGAAACGTCGATACAGGTCCCTCAGATGGTGGTGGAACGTTTGCAGTCGTACGACACGCATCGCAGAGCGTAACGAAACGCATCGTAGAGCGTCCCTGTTCTGCTTCGTGGGCTCACACCGCAGCGTCTTGGCTGCGAGCCGGCGCTGCTGCTGCCTTGCGAGTTCTCACCGCCGCTGCTTTGGCTACTTGGCTGTTCATGCTGAGTAGCGGTAGCGAAGTGCACTGAGTGAGCTCCCGGCGAAGAGAAAGGAAGCGCGCCGAGAGCAAGCGCTGTATATGGGCGCGGCCCCCTAGCGGTCACATATCTAACGAGAGCACGCGCCGAGTGTGCAGCGGAGTGTGCGGCGCCGCCTGAGCGGCGGCGCGCCACCTAGTGAGCGCGCTTGAATCACCGGAGAAAGCACAGCCGCGCCTATAGCGGGAGCAATGAGAAGTAGCGGCTATGGCGCGATGGACAAGGCGCGAGTACAAGAAGCTTGGCGAGCAAGCTCCTAAAACGGAGAGAGAGACAAAGAAAAAGAAAGAAAGAAAGAAAGAAAGAAAGAAAGGAAGGAAGGAAGAAGAAAGAAAGAAAGAAAGAAAGAAAGAAAGAAAGAAAGAAAGAAAGAAAGAAGAAAGAAAGAAAGAAAGAAGAAAGAAAGAAAGAAAGAAAGAAAGAAAGAAAGAAAGAAAGAAAGAAAGAAAGAAAGAAAGAAAGAAAGAAAGAAAGAAAGAAAGAAAGAAAGAAAGAAAGAAAGAAAGAAAGAAAGAAAGAAAGAACTGAAGAGAAACAAAGAAGGCCGCCAAGCGCCACCCTTCATTCAGGCTTGGCACCACTAGGGTGAAGCTGCCTTAATTTTTATAACGAAGCTGTACACCTCTACCCCAGAACGGTTTCGTCTCCATGTACTAGAAAAGTCACAGTTTCGCCGCAAGGGCGAAGCAATGAATGCGATAGCAACAAATCAGAATGTCACACGAAGAGCGGCAAGCAGCCAGGTACTTGCAGGGCACCGTTCAAGCGCAGAGGACGCAGGAGAACAATGTACACAGGACGAGCGCGAACTAACTACGGTCACAGCTCGACACTTGCAGCGCGCTGCTCAAACACAAGGAAGGACGCTCGAAAAGAACGCACAGGTATGCACAGGACGAGCGCGAACATAAAACTGTCACAATTGTTACTTCTTCGTGTTTGAGCAGCGCGTTACAGCCAAACGCTCTTAAGAAATTTTTTTCTTGAAAAGTGCGGCACGTGGAGTGACCTCTCCGCGTCTCCTGCCGCACGGTGGCGTTCTACGCAATGCTTACCCGGCGGTCCACGTCACGAGTGGGTACAGAAGTGGGCCACTTTTTATTGCCCGTTTCAGGGCCAGTTTTTACTCTGAGGCAAAATCTAGCATTGCTTTAAAAAGCGCCCTTCGAACAATCTCGGTGGTGATACTGCGCACACTGAAGCACCTCCGAGCTCTGCGTACCACCAGCGGTAAATGATGTATATAAACAGCTCGCCGTCAGTGTTCCAAAGAGCGGGTGGCGCGTGGCCTAGTTGTCTAACGCGATGCGCTGCGGGGAGCAAGGGGTCGCAGGTTCGAATGCCGTGGGAGCGCTTCGGAGCTTTAGATGTGAAGCATCTTATGGCGGAGTTCAATCCGGTGGTGGTGGTGTGCGGCGCGACCACCCTTACTGCGCATGCGCATACCCTCTCCACACACCTCCTCTCCACTCCTCCTCTCCACTCTCCCTCTCCAATTTCCCTCTCCACACCTCCTCTCCCCACCTCTCCTCTTCCCTGTCCCGTTTCCCCTCTCCCCTTCCCCTTTCCAATCTTACTCTGAAACGCAGGCGAGACATGCCGAAATTCTCTCCTGCGCAACGCCGCGATGAGCACCAGGGCATGGGCTTCCACTCCCCCTCTCTCTCCTCTCCTACGCTGCCACCCTCTCGCGCGCCTGTCGACCGCGTTCCCCGCTCGCCCTGTGAGAATTAACGGCCAGGCTAGAGAGAAGACAAGACGCGCGTGGCGTTCCTCTTCGCGTCGCACGACGCGAGGTCGGTAGCATGCCCAACGAACGCCAACGGAACGCGATCGTGCAAGTGCTCCGGCTTCACATCGCCTCATGGTCCCCTTTAGCGGGAAATGGTGCAATTTTTAAATGCGAATGCATTGCTCAGTCGGGCTATGTGAGGCATCCGGCGTTGTCCGCGCGCCTCTCCGCTCTCACTCCCTCTCCCATAGCAACAGCTGCGGGCGCGCGCGAGGGTAGGTGCAGTGCTTCGCCGCTCCTTCTCTCGCCGTTCGCTCTGTCTCCTCCCTGTGCCACCGCCTCAATGCAGTGCATTTGAAACGCGTTTGTAGCATTTGTGCTGCCTTGGCACAGCCTGAAAACAGCGCGTTTAAACGCGTTTGTGCTGCATTGAAGGCGGTGGCAACATCCCTGAGGTGATTACGAACGCACGTAGGAAGCGTTCGTTGAAAGAGGCGCCCAAAAGGGAGACACTTGAGCGCGTCCATGTGTCCAGCTTTACGCCATTAAAATTGCTTCGCCGTGTACTCTCGGCGCAAGAAATGCATTCGCATTTCCTCACGATTCCCTTCGTGGAGGTGGGGACATTTTTCTTTTCTCTCTTTCTGACTTTTATATATATATATATATATATATATATATATATATATATATATATATATATATATATATATATCCGGTACATGACGGCGACGGCAAAAATCCACCGAGAGTGTCCATATAATTGCTATTGCAATAAAACGAAACGCCAGGCCCCTAAACCACTAAGTGACACTCGCATGCGCGCATTCCGTGCGTTTTCACCTCAGATGCTGGGGAAGGGCATTCGGAGAGGTGGACAGACGAGCCGATAAACGCATTCACTGGAGACTCGGGCAGAAATGCAGCACAACTCAATTTGGACCTCTGGGTGGTTTTTTTTTCAGCCTGTCTACGCCCACTGCACGGCAAAGGCCTCTCCCATGTTCCGCCAATCAACCCAGTCCTGTGCTTTCTGCTGCCACGTTGTACCTGCAAACTTCTTAATCTCATCTACCCACCTAATTTTCTGTCTCCCCCTCACGCGTTTGCCATCTCTTGGAATCCACTCAGTTACCCTTAATGGCCACCGGTTATCCTGCCGACGTGCTACGTGCCCGGCCCATATCCATTTCTTCTTCTTGATTTCAACTATGATATCCTTAACCCCCGTTTGTTCCCTGACCCACTCTGCTCTCTTCCTGTCTCTTAAGATTACACCTATCATTTTCCTTTCCATCGCTCACTGCGTCGTCCTCAATTTAAGTGAACCCTCTTTGTAAGTCTCCAGGTTTCTGCTCCGTAGGTAAGTACCGGTAAGATGCAGCTGTTATATACTTTCCTCTTGAGGGATATTGGTAGATTACCATTCATGATTTGGGTGGTTTAGGGGTCCTTTAACAATTGCAGGCAAACAACATATCTTTCTTTGCAATCAAGCATACAGCATAGGACTAAGTATTCGTTTCAATAAAGAAAACCATAAAACAAGCATCAAAACACATGATGGATGATAAGGCACCTGTGAACAATGGGAACGCCCTTCCACGCGTTCCCGGTAAAGGTTAGGTTGCAGCTGCTTTGCGGTTTACACAAGGGCCTGGAATGACGTCAAACGGCCCTCCGTTCTCCCCACATGTGTTTCGCGCTTTTATACAAAAGGCACACCTGTCTAGCAACTCATCCAGTTCATTCTAAGACTGCCATTTGTAGACCACAGAAATTAAGGACACCAGAAGGACAGCGTGAATACAATGCTGTACGAAAGGAACAAATTCGTCTTGCTGAAAATGGTCGCGGAACCAATCATGGTCTACCACAGCGACCACAAAGCGATAATCACTACCATTACTCAAAAGTAATATTAAAACATACCCGCCATCAGCATGTGTGGTGTTATATCTTCTCTGGACATTCGCGTGGCTACTTGTGGGAATAATTGCACTGTACATAAATTAAATCTTTTGTTGGACGTCTGTTGTCCTCTCTTCACCGGTTCAGTATTGCACCACGACCAGGGTCAGCCCACTCTCTGTTACCTCACGGACGGATGGAGCACGCACGATTTGGCACGCCATAGAATGTTTCCCAAATGGCACCAACCAAGGTCCAGAACGTCGTTACACCACCTCCTTTCTGTAAACATTTGAAGAGTACAGATACGGGCTTATAATTTTTGGTAAAGTTTGTTTAAAGGATTTGAATAAATGACAACGAGTCTTCAATCCGTGACGCTGTGTTAAATTTATCGAAATACGAGCACTTGATATTCTAGCGAACTTAGCAGACTATCTGGAGCTAGCGCCTTGGTTTTTAAAGATTGTGTATGTGAAGCGCAAACGTGATTGTAGCTCCGCAAGCGTGACCCTCCGGCGCGCTCTATCTGTACTGAATGTCTGTGGCTTAGTAACCGGAACATCTTGTGGCTCTCCCATAGTTGAGTGCGTACTCTGAAGCGTTCAAGATTTGTTATAAACACATAGTGCTCTAAGTCGCCTCCATTTTTAGGGCGAAATCAATAGATGCCTCGTCAAACGCAAAAATAGACCAGCGGCGGCATCGAGACGAGCAATGCAAAAAATCATCATCACGTGACGACGTCCCAGATCGCCAAAATTTGCGACGTCATCATGACGTCACAACATAACGTCACTTGATGACGTCATCACTTGGTCAACGGTGGGAAGATCACGGAGGAAGTGCCAAACCATGTTAGGTACAGAAAGCTTTCAGAGGGGGCCCGAAGAGAGTACTAGGGAACGGGAAAAGCAACGGTGGTTGCTAGAATAACCCGAAGCGATGGAAGCCCTACGCGAACGACGACGTGCCCGTCGATCTATGGGAGCTGCGAACGCTTGGTTTCAGCGCGAATTTTTGTTTCTGGAGTTTGGACATCCGTGTCGTGTCTGTCGAAGCTATCTGCGCTGAGAATCAACGCAGAAACAACCTAGCTAAAGCCTAGCAACAACCTAGAACCTGCATCACCCAGCTAAGGCATAGAAACAAGCTAGGTTAGTTTATAGAATCGTCCAGTTTCGTTGTTTCAAGCTTTTCGCGGCTTAGTGCAAGCTTCGCCAATTTTTTTAATGTTTATTTTGTTAAGCGGTTTATTGGACGGCACTCGGCGACAATGCACTATGGCGACAGTCAAGGCAAAAGCACGGGCTCCGAGCGCGAGCGGCGTTTAGAAGAGGACGACCCACTAGGAGCCGCTGGAGAGCGCAACCGTTAAGCAGTACCAATTGCTTCGCCACAATTACCCCGGGTACGAAAAGGGAGCCGTCCGGCGACCTAACAGCTCGTTACAATGAGTGGGTCATAGTAGGCCTTGAGGCGCTCCACGTTGACTATGTCGCGCCCTCGACGGCGCATGTCCGAAGCTGGTTCGATGGGTTCGATCAGGTAGTTGGCCGGGGATGTGCGCTCGACGACCCGGTAGGGGCCTTCGTATTTCGGCAGTAGCTTTGAAGAGAGGCCGGTTGCAGTGGTAGGGACCGAGAGCCATACGAGCGCTCCAGGGCGGAACGTGGACTCAGAAGTGGTGGTGCCACCGCGAAGGCTCTTCTGCCGTTCTTGTTCATGCGTTGTAAAGGCCTTTGCAAGCTCGCGACACTCTTCAGCAAGCCTGGCTGTGTCAGAAATAGGCGCACAATCAGATGGATCCGGCTTGTAGGGTAGTATCGTGTCAATGGTGTGCAACGGGTGCCTTCCGTACAACAGGAAGAAGGGTGAAAAACCAGTAGTGCTCTGAGGGGCGGTATTATAGGCGTAGGTGACGAAGGGCAGAATGGCATCCCAATTTGTGTGATCGGCGGCGACGTACATTGAGAGCATGTTGCCGAGCGTGCGGTTGAAGCGTTCGGTTAGGCCATTCGTCTGCGGATGGTAAGCAGTAGTCTTGCGGTGAACAGCATGGCACTCTTTGAGAATGGCTTCGACGACTTCCGACAAGAAGACACGGCCTCGATCGCTGAGAAGCTCCTGGGGTGGACCGTGACGCAGCATGAATCGGTGTAGCAGGAAGGAGGCAACATCACGCGCTGTAGCCGCTG
Organism: Rhipicephalus sanguineus; assembly: GCF_013339695.2. Classification (NCBI taxonomy): domain Eukaryota; kingdom Metazoa; phylum Arthropoda; class Arachnida; order Ixodida; family Ixodidae; genus Rhipicephalus; species Rhipicephalus sanguineus. Next base: position 123,580,367 of record NC_051180.1, on the reverse strand, counting down.
GGAGGGCAGCGGTTTCGGCGTATCGCGTTAGATGGTCAACGGCGACGATGGCCCAACGGTTACCAGCCGACGTCAGAGGAAGTGGTCCATACAAATCGATGCCCACGCGCCCAAACGGACGGTTAGGGCAAGGTAATGGTTGTAGACCGACTGGTGACACGTGCGTTGAAGGTTTGCGGCGTTGGCAATCGAGGCAGGAGCGGACGAACTTCTGCACGTAGCGGTACATTCCTCGCCATAAGTATCGTTGTCGAATGCGGTGGTAAGTTTTGGATACCCCAGAGCGCGCATTGCGGATCAGAGTGGAAGGACTCGCATATTTCAGCACGCAGACTTCGGGGTATCACAAGTAGCCACTGGCGGCCATCGGCGTTGTAATTGCGTCGGTGAAGTAGCTCGTCACGAATGGCGAAATGGTGGGCTTGACGACGCAACGCGCGAGTGGTTGGTGTTGTCGACGGATCAGTGAGCAAGTGTATTAGCGAAGCGATCCATTTATCCTTGCGCTGCTCGGTAGCGATGGTGTGAACATCGATAGAAGAAACAGCAGTGTGAGACACTGAGCAGAAGGCATTGTCGTCAGGCAAGGGGGAGCGCGAGAGGGCGTCGGCGTCAGCATGCTGACGTCCGTTGCGGTACAGCACGCGGATGTCGTAGTCTTGCAGGCGAAGTGCCCAACGGGCGAGACGGCCCGAGGGATCCTTCAATGACGACAGCCAGCATAGTGCGTGGTGATCGGTGACGACATCAAATGGGCGACCATACAAATAAGGTCGGAATTTTGTAAGGGCCCAGATGATCGCCAGGCACCCTTTTTCCGTGACAGTGTAATTGGTCTCGGCTCTAGTAAGCGTGCGACTTGCGTAGGCGACGACATATTCAGCGAACCCTGGTTTGCGTTGCGCAAGAACAGCACCGAGGCCTACACCGCTGGCGTCCGTGTGTACCTCCGTTGGGGCCGTAGGGTCGTAGTGGCGTAGTATGGGAGGAGACGTCAACAAACGACGGAGCTTTGCGAACGCGTCGTCGCATTCGGACGAGCACGAATGTAGGGGCCCGTTACTTCCAAGGAGCTTCGTCAGCGGCGATATGATGGTGGCAAAGTTGCGTATGAAACGTCGAAAATAGGAGCACAGTCCTACGAAACTGCGCAGTTCTTTGACGGACGTAGGTTTGGGAAATTGGGCCACGGCCCGAAGCTCGGCCGGATCGGGAAGGATTCCGTCCTTGGACACGACGTAGCCTAGGATTGTCAGCTGCCGTGCTGCAAATCGGCACTTCAGGTTCAGTTGGAGGCCGGCGTTGGTCAAACGCCTCAAAACGTGCCGCAGACGTTGAAGATGCGTGGAGAAGTCCGGAGCGAAAACGAAGACGTCGTCCAGGCAACACAAGCACGTGTGCCATTTCAAGTTGCGCAGAACGGTGTCCATCATGCGCTCGAAGGTGGCGGGCGCATTGCACAGACCAAACGGCATGACGTTGAACTCGTACAAGCCGTCGGGCGTGATAAAGGCTGTCTTCGGTCGAGCGTCATCAGCCATGGGTACTTGCCAGTACCCCGAGAGCAAATCGAGAGATGAAAAGTATTCTGCTCCTTGGAGGCTGTCAATCGCGTCGTCGATTCGCGGTAGTGGATAAACATCCTTCCGAGTGATCTTGTTGAGCCTTCGGTAGTCCACACAGAAGCGCACAGAACCGTCCTTCTTGGCAACGAGAACAACAGGAGACGCCCACGGGCTTTCCGAGGGTCGAATAACGTCGCGTCGAAGCATATCGTCCACTTGTTCATTAATTACCCGACGTTCTGTGGGAGACACGCGATATGGACGTTGCCGCAGTGGTGGTTGGGCGCCAGTGTCGATGCGATGCGTAACAGTGGACGTGCGGCCGAGAGGAGTTTGCCCAACATCGAAAGAAGAACGAAATTCTTACAACAGGCACAGAAGCTGGGAACGCCGGACCGACGTAAGGTTGTCAGCAATGGAGGGACCAAATACATCCGCGGGTGAGGAATCAGACGTGGAAACGGCACTGATGGTACGGGAACTGGTGCATTGCGAGTCATCGGGTGCGTCCAGAACTTGTGCGTCTTCGAGGAGCTCCACTCTGCCGAGACATTCCCCTCGCACCAACGTAACAATGTGCGGGGATGGGTTGGTAACAAAAATAGCGGTGCTACCCTGAATGATTTGCACGGTCGCGAAAGGTACCAGCAACCCTTTCCTAGTGCAAACGCGGTCAGATGGCGAAAGGAGTGCAATTGTGTCGCAGAGACCGGCGCAGTAAACTGGCACAGCCGTCGACGAGTTTGGAAGAAATTTGGTATCGTCTTTGACGAGGGTCTTGGTGAATGCCGATGGACTGTCTTCCGGTGTCAAATGTGAGAAAGGTGAGAGTTCGAGGGCGGCTATTGCGCAGTGAATTATGGCGTCGTGGCGGGAGAGAAAATCCCATCCCAGGATGACGTCGTGGGAGCATGCAGCAATTATGATGAACTCGACGTCGTACAGAACGTCCTGAATGACGACGCGAGAAGTGCATACTGCTGTAGGCCTAATACTTTGGGAGCTGGCGGTACGGAGGGACATCCCAGAAAGTGGCGTCGTCACTTTTCGAAGTAAGCGGCTAAGATTTGCGTCCATAACGGATACGGCGGCTCCAGTGTCGACAAGGACAGATGCGCGAACACCGTCCACAAACACGTCTATGACATTTGATGGACTTCGCTGAGAGCTTTTACAGTTCGATAGCGTCACAGCCCTTGCCTCGTGGACTGCGACGACTAGTTTTCCTGCTCTCGTGCGACAGAACGTGGCCGCATTGGTGACAGTGAGCGACGACGTGGAGACGGAGAGCGGCGAGTGGGCGTGACGTCGGCAACATAGGCGGGTCGTAGAACGCACAGCTGGACTGGCTGGTGGTGGTTGACGCGACTCGAGGCGGCTGCACGCGATGACAGTAACGGACCACGTGACCGGCATAACCGCATGCAAAGCAGATGGGCCGATTGTCGGGTGTGCGCCATCGGTTCGCCGGGGCAGGTCCCGTCCACGTCGCAGGATGCGATTGACGGGGCGGCTGCTGAAATGACTGCAAGGTGGGTTGCAGTCGGGGCCTAGGGATGACGGCAGCATACGTAGCCGGCACGCCCGCTTCGAAGGACGGAGGTCTAGCGGCGGCTTCGGCGTAACTCAACGGTGCAGCCGTAGGGATTGCCTGGTGCGTCCTGGCGACAACCTGAGCGTAACTCTGTGGCGCAGGAGCCGGAGGTTGCTGGTGGTACTCATGCATCACCTCCGCGATTTCCTGCTCAATCGCTTGGCGGATGGGAGGAAGAAGGGTCGTCGACGACTGTTGAACGTGCGGCGGGTGGGCGAAGGCCAGGAGAGAGAACTGGCGTGCGATTTCCTCGCGCACGAATGCCTTCATTTCTGCCAGCAGCGTGGCCTGGTCAGGTATGGCCGCCAAGCCAGCAAGCTCTTCTTCGCGTGATGGAGTGCGACGGGTCATCGAACGTTGCCGGCGGAGCTCCTCGTAGCTCTGGCACAGTGTTATGACCTTGGCCACGGTGGAAGGGTTTTTAGCGAGCAACATGGTGAAGGCATCGTCGTCAATGCCCTTCATAATGTTCCGAATCTTGTCAGACTCGGACATGGTGCCGTTGGCTTTCTTACACAAGTCCAGGACGTCTTCGATATAACCGGTGAAAGATTCACCGGCCTGCTGAGCTCGTTCGCGTAAGCGCTGTTCTGCTTGCAGCTTACGAACTGCAGGGCGGCCAAAAACGTTGATGACGGCTGTCTTGAAATCCGACCAAGTAGCAAAATCGCACGCGTGGTTGTTGTACCACAAGCTTGCTACTCCCGCGAGGTAGAAGATTAACATCGTGGTTTAGCGCTAAAGAAGGACAGACACATGTGAGAGACAGGACAGGCGCTACTAACAACTGGTTTATTGCAAGGGTTGCAATGGAATAAATACCACACTGGTGCGCAGACGTGACGAACGCGTAACAAGACGTCACCACTTATCAGGCTACAGGCATGTGACATCGAAAAGCCTAATCTCATTTCTATACAAGCAGATAGATGTGTCGCTAACACAGTTAGTACCTTTTTTCTTTATATGATACGCCTCCCAGAGTTCGCGGGCTGATTTGTTCCAGCTTCTTCCTAGAATCTTAGCCTCTCGAAATATCGGCTCACACATGCATTTTCGGCAGTGGGACGAAAGATGGGCCCCATCTACTTTCTTTAGATTTTGCGCATGCTCCATTAACCGGTGATTAAGGCATCGGCCTGTTTGCCCTATGTACGACTTACCGCAAGAAAGCGGTATGTCATAGACCACTCCTTGCACGCATTTCACAAAGGGCGAGGCATGCTTCTTTGAGCACCCTTTATTCTTGCAGCCCACCTTTGTTGTGCGAGGGCACAGCTGAGCAAGCTTGTTGGGCGCCGAAAAAACAAGCGGGACCCCATGCCTATTGGCAACCTTCTTCAGGTTGTGCGAAACCTTGTGCACATACGGCACAACCTCAGGTTTCTTCCCCGGTGCTCCCTCATCCGCTGTTTTTCGCTTGGCGCTGCCCTTCAGTTTTCGGAGTAGGGCCTCAGCCACCGCCACCAAGACCGGTCCAGGGAAACCCGCGGACAATAGTCTTTCCAATTGTTTCACAAAGGCCGCTTCTACTACATGTGAACACGACTTTCTCAAGGCCGATTCCAGGCAGGATATAGCGATGCCCCTCTTAACAAGCTTTGAGTGGGCAGAGTCATAGGGTAAGAGTTCCTTTCGTGCCCTAGGGGAATACATCCAACATGTGTGACTCTTACAAAAGCGCAAAGTAAGATCTAAAAACTGCAACATGTTACTTTGGGGCAGCTCTCGCGTGAACGATAAGCCTTTTCCATGCTGTTTAAAAAGGTTGATCACTAGGTCCACCTGGTCTCGGTACGGCACTGTGCTACTGTCGCTTAAAATAATCAAAAAATCGTCCATGTATCTAAAAACTTTTTTAACCTTATGGCTTAGAACCTGCTCAAGGCATTGGTCAATATTAGCGAGAAAAATGTTGCATAAAATTGGCGCCACGCACGACCCGATGCAAATTCCCTTGTCTTGCAAAAAATGTTGCTCATTAAAAGAAAGAAAAGTGTTCCTGAGGTAAACGTCTAAAAGGGTTAAAAAATTCTCTACCGTGAGACCTGCGCTGTTTTGAAAGGGAATTACACCATTCTCTTCTATGCACGCTCGCACGGAATTAAAGAGGTGGGCATGGGGGACGGAATAGAATAAGTCTTCAACGTCAATAGAAAAGGCTTTGCCAGAGCACTCGTTATCCTGAAGGAACTTTACAACCTCATCAGAATTTCGGGTATAGAAGGGATCCTTTATCTGGAGGCTGGTAAGTGTACGTAAAAGGAATTGACTAACATTTTGTTGCCAAGTGCCTCGCTCACTTACGACCGTCCTGAACGGCACTTCCGGTTTGTGCGTTTTTGCACTGAAAAAGACTGTCAACGTGTTACCTTTACTTTCCTTTATTTCTTTAGCTAGTTTTTCGAGATTTAAACTTTTACAAAGTTTCACTACGCTAGCTTTTGCTTTTGACACACTCGTCTTGATGGGAGTGAAGTTTTTGTTTAATGCCTGAATGGCTTTTTCATTGTACACTCCATGCGGTAACACAACAAACCCGCCGTCTTTATCGGCCTGTAGCAAACACAAATCATTGTCTCTAAAATACGCTACCACATTATCTAGGTGCTTTTTCGTGTGACAGTTTGTATGTCCATGAGTGGCCTTTAGAAGGCTGTCTACACCTTCCAGCAGGCACCGCTCCTGGCTTTCACTGGGGGCTTTCTTTGCGATGTTTCGGTTGAACGCTGCAAGTTCATGCGCGGGAATACTAGGTTCTAAACTGTATTTGGAACCCTTCTTCAACAAGCTGGCAATGTTATCAGGGATGGTGGCGTCTTCAATTACAAATAAACTACCTCTAGAGACATGATTTTTCATTCGCTTGGAATTTTCAAGGAAATGCCTAAGATACACTTGCCACAAAGATTCTGTCAGGCGTGCTATAAGTTTTCTAATGCGACAGAGTTTGATTTCCGCCCTCCACGGCGGGTCATGCGAAAAACAGAGCACCCGAAGCCAGTCATTAAACAGACGAACTTGGCGGGACAGTTCCGAACGGAGTATCTTGCTCACACGTTTCACATGGGCCCAGGATGGAGGAACAGTTCCAAATATGGCACTTACTTCTTCTGGGATCACGCCCTTTCGAAGACACAGTCCGATGAGCCTATTTCGACAAGTGGTTGTCACGGTCCTTGTGACGAGCGCATCGACGTTCATCCACGCTAACGGAGGCACAGAAGGAACACATATAGGCGGGCCCGTTGTACTAGAAATATACTTAATAAGAACTTGTTGTTGGGCGAGTTGGTGAGTACTTAACATCGTGGTTTAGCGCTAAAGAAGGACAGACACATGTGAGAGACACATGCCTGTAGCCTGATAAGTGGTGACGTCTTGTTACGCGTTCGTCACGTCTGCGCACCAGTGTGGTATTTATTCCATTGCAACCCTTGCAATAAACCAGTTGTTAGTAGCGCCTGTCCTGTCTCTCACATGTGTCTGTCCTTCTTTAGCGCTAAACCACGATGTTAAGTACTCACCAACTCGCCCAACAACAAGTTCTTATTAAGTAGAAGATTAAGTTGCTCAACTTGCCTGCTTCGTCCCATTTGTTGGGTACGCTCACGCGCTCGTAAATTGCGAGCCAGTCCTCCACGTCGGCGCCATCGGCGCCAGTGAAGATAGGTGGATCGCGGATGCGTGGGGCACCAGGACATGCGGTCGGTGTGGGAGGCGGCGTTTGCTGAGCGGCGTCTTGAGGCATGGTAGATGGCAGAGTACGGGAACGAAGCTCCAGGGGCATTGAATGGGAGCACAGCACTCTCCACCAATTTGTTAAGCGGTTTATTGGACGGCACTCGGCGACAATGCACTATGGCGACAGTCAAGGCAAAAGCACGGGCTCCGAGCGCGAGCGGCGTTTAGAAGAGGACGACCCACTAGGAGCCGCTGGAGAGCGCAACCGTTAAGCAGTACCAATTGCTTCGCCACAATTTATTTACTTAGTAGTCATTGGCTTCATTATCCTAGATTGCGCCGTCATCCCTGCCAAAAGCTGGCTTAATGCTTTAGTTACAGACATACATATAAGAAGGCCCTCTATAATGCTTCTGCGTAAATAAAAAAAGTTAAAGCGGCTTCGCACAAGTGGTGCTAAGCTTGAAAGCCCGAAGGAAATGCGACAAGGAAGGCCTAGACGGCCTTCCTTGTGTCTCTTTATTTTCTCTTTTTTCTCTTTCGGTTTCTTGTATCTCTTTTCTTGTATCTTTCTTCCTATTTCTTTCTTTCTCACTCTCTCTCTCGTTCTCGCTCTTTCTATATCTCTTTCTCTTTCTTCCCTTAGGATAGAAAAGAAAAAGAAGAAAAGAGAAATAAAAACAAAAATAAAGAGACACAAGGACGGCCGCCTAGCTCCGCTCTTCCTTTAGGCTTGGCACCACTAGTAGACAGAAAAACTTAGACAGAGAAAGAGAGAGAGAGAGAGAGAGAAGATAGAAGGAAAGAGGAAGCGATAAATATATAAAGAGAGAGAAAAAGAAAGGAAATACAGAAAAAGAAGTATAGCAAGAACGAGAAAGAGAACGAATTAGAGTTAGAAAGGAAGAAATAGAAAGAAACAGAAAATGAAGAGAAAGAATGCCGCCGAGCTCCGCTCTTCCTTCAGGCTTGGCACCACTAGGACGGAGCTGGCATCACTTTAGATGCGAAGCATTTTATGGCGGAGTTCCATCCGGTGTTGGTGTGCGGCGTGACCACCCTTACTACGCATGCGGAAATCCTTTCCACACCCCTCCTCTCCACCCCTCTCCACTCTTCTTTCCCTCCCCTCTCCACTACCACTCCCCCTCTCCTGCGCAACGCCGCGATTAGCGCCAGCGCATACGCGTCCCCTCCCCCATCTCCTCTCCTACGCTCCCCCCTCACGCGCCTGTCGATCCCCGCTCGCCCTGTGAGGATTAACGGCCAGGCTAGAGGGAAGACACAACGCGCGTAGCGTTCCTCTTCGCGTTCCACGACGTGATGTCCGTAGCGTGCTTAACGGACGCCAACGGAACGCGATTGTGCAAGTGCTCCGGCTTCGCATCGCCTCATGGTCCCCTTTAGAGGGAGATAGTGCAATTTTTTTCCCCATTCGGTTTTGGTGACGGAAGTTTTGTTCACTATCGCGCGTTCTTACACCTTCACGTTACAAACGTGCTGGTCTAGATAAATTTTCCTGCCACGTCTTTCCGATTGCATGAGGCCGCGTGTTTAAAAGTTGAAGGAAGAAATCTTTATTGTGACTGCTGCTAGTTGATGAGGTGGACCAGATGACCCTGCTAGGTGACGGCCAGGAGTTCATGGGTCCGGGCGGCTTCCTCGGCTCTTTACACTGTCCAGAGTTGCGGGCCGGCTCTCTCCACGGCCCGCAGCGCGCCTGAAGGCTGTCGCAGGAATGCTGGACGCTTGCGGAAGCGGATGTGCGCTAGAGCCCCCTGACATTTGCTCTGGCGGGAGCGCCTGTGTTCCATTGGCAGATTTCCTTCGGTTGCCCTCAGTTGGAGTGGAGTTCTCCGGCGAAAAGATTGTCGGCCACTCCGAACCCGTTATTGGAATTCAACAATATATCACTCGGCAATACCATGATATATGCTCCAGAGTGGCTCTGGACTATCATTTTTTCCACTTGTCCGTTTTGATATATATCAGGATGGATGATGTGCGAGAGCGCAAGATTCGGATACGTCCTCGTTTGTAACCCCCGCCGTTAGACAGACTGCTTTTACAGCGAAAGCTGTTATGAGATCACAACAAGCGCCGCTTTTGGCGAAGTAGTTGTCCGCCGCCGCCAGTGTCCGTAACCACTATCGCGCGAAATAAAAAAAAAACGTAATAAGAAAAATATCCAAAATGGAACGAGGTTTGAACCTGGGCCCTCTGCGAGGGAGGCCAGTATTCTACCTCAGAGCCATGCCGGTGCTTGAAACTGCTTTGCAAAAAGACCCTATACAGGCTTCATGTGGGGGAAGGGACCACATTAACATATGTAATGTAATGTGGTAGAAGTGTAAAATAACAGCCAGGCGTCACACAACGCGAATTTTGTAACCAGGCGTCACACAATGCGAATTGCGCAATGAGTGTGTTGTTGAATGCTTCCAACCCATTACAAAGGGCTCTGCCATAAGTCTTCATCGTCATCAGCCACAGCATCAACAAAATGCACATAATGCCTCACAGGTGTTTCGCGGGTATCACGGTTCTCCGCAGAATGACGAAAAATTGCATAGTGGCTGCTCCCCTCCTTCACAAAAATTATGATGATATATAGCGTAGTGGGTTCCTCACAAGTGCACTTCTATTGGTTGCCAAGAAAGCCCATAGGGCACCCATGATCCATTTCCTGAGTCTCAACAAAGTGAATTCTCTCCCTCTCTCTCTTTCTCACGTTACCGTATGTTATAAGGCGTGGTGGGAGAGTTAAATAACGTCCGGGCGTCACACAATGCGAATTACGTAACTTGTGGGTAGCTTAAAGCTTCCAACCCATTACAAAGGGCTCAGGCATAATTCTTCATTGTCATCAACCGTCGCATCAACAAAGTGCACCTAATGCCTTACAGATGGTACCGCGCTTCTCCGCAGAAGGACGAATAATGTGGTGGGTGCTTCCCAACTTCACAAAAATTATGATTTGCGGCGTAGTAGGTACGTTGCTAGTGTACTTGTATAAGTAGCCACAAAAGAGTTTATAACGGGCTCTAGAAATGCCGCTCTTCCAGCTTGCGCTGTGACTGTGCTGCGCTTTCTGGGCAGGCCTGGCGTTTTTTTTTGTCAATTTCGGGTGAGGTGGCTGGAACATGCCTCTTTTGTAACCAAAGTTTTTTGATGTCCTTGTATCTGCTCACTCTGTCCTCCCATTCCTGCTCGTCTACCTCGCCGTCACGTCCAAAGGGTATCGGGGCGGCACTTGCGACTGCGGCTCGGTCCGTTAGCCGTCGAGCTGCGTCGTGTACTGCCTCTTTCTTACCGTTCTCCGTAAGGGGGTGAGCGGGTGTCCATGTTATGCATATCTTTGTTTTGCGCGCTTAAGCCCACGCAAGTACCACGTAGATGCGGCCGTTTGAAAAGTTGAGAGAAGAAAAGAATAAAAAAGTCGTGAATGAAAACTGACGAGATGGCTGACACATTTTTTCACATTTCGTTTTTCAACAGCGGAGCTCTTTAAGCCGAAAATAATCTGTCCAACTCGAACAAAACAAACAAACAAACAAACAAACAAACAAACAAACAAACAAACAAACAAACAAACAAACAAACAAACAAACAAACAAACAAACAAACAAACAAACAAGAACACTCCGCGTCGCGGTGACGTCACCGCGCGTTGCCTAGCAACTGGCTGCGGAGCTGCGCGCCGGCTTCGCTAGTGAAGCTGCTATGGGGGCTAGTTGGTGCGAATACATGGCTTGTTCGCGCTGCCAGGAACTGGACGACTTCAAACGGAAGAAGACACATACCGGGTGAAGTGCGTACTAAAAACTGTTTATTTCTGTGCCACACACTTACCTATTGACACACACAGGGCTTCACCCTGTGTGTGTCTTTTTCCGTTTCAAGTCGTCCAGTTCCTGGCAGGGCGAACAAGCCATGGCTTCGCTAGCCCATACAGTGCTCCCCTTGGTGCTCCGCCGCCAGCTCGCCTGCCTGGACACTCCGCACAACCGCTCGGTCGCGCTAGTCGTGATGTCACGGCCAACTGTGCATGCGCTCCTTCGTTCCGTATAAAGCGGGCGCGTGGTGGCGGCGCGGCGGCGTCAGACGCAGACATAAGGAGACCGAACGATCGCACTGCTGATGAGGAAGCCGATCGCCGCGAAGCGCGGCGCGCTGCCAAGCGAGACTGCTGGACTCGACTCGTTTGAAGTAGTCCACGACGTAGTACGGCTGAAAGCATGGATGACTGAAAGGGTGCGAGGCGACTGGGCTGGACTCGACTGGAACTTGGCATTACTTGTCAACACTTCGTATAAACTTTGCATCACTTCGCATCCCTCCGTATGACCAGGACTAGCTAGGAAGCGATCAAGTCGTACAAGCTATGCCCAGCTTTATTATTATTTTTTGTTTTGCCCTTTCATCGTTAAATGAAACCAATTCCGCGAGGCACCGCATTTCCGAGTAGCTTCAATTATAATAGCAAGACGATTCTTATCTTTCTGTGGGCGGAAGGCGCATGGAAGGCGTCGCATAAAGAATTCACAAACAAGTTTTCATCTCTCCCATTTCGGGTCATCAAGAAACGGCGTAACTCGCTCGCCTATAAAGGCACTCGCGACACGCGTCATTCCCTCAAGCAGTGCGCGTCAGCAGAAGCTGGAAGCTGTTTCGCCACGAAAAAAAAAACAACAACAAAGAGAACAACAAAAATGAAAAAAAAAAACACGGGCCTTCTGCACAGCCGACAGCTCCTCGTGGAAAACCGTGCTGCGCTGCGAGTAAGGGAAGCTTGTCGATGAAGCGTCGTTGACGCAGCACAGGGTGGTGCGGGTAAAGTGCAACCTCGCAGATAAAAAAAAGGAAGCGAACAAAAGAAAAGTAAAGAACCCGTCGCAAGCTTGCGCGAGGAGCGCGTCGATGCTGGTCGTTACGCGCAGCGTCTGCCTTTTCACAGCTAGCTTGTGAGAGAGAAACAGGGAGGAGGAATAAACAGGACTGGCGTAAGGACAGGAAGTGAAAGAAAGGGAAGCTGCCCACGCAGTCTGCTGTCACTGCGTTGTTTCAAGATGCGCGCGCGCGCGTTATGCTCGGAGAGCGCATCCACCTGCTTTGCTAGTCAGCCGGGCTCGTTAAGCAGAATGTCAACTAATGGAGCGCCGCCAATGTCGCCCTAATTGAGTGGCGCCGCTCGGTTCGCGACGCCGCAACCGGCGATGTGATGGCGAGTATGGTGGCTTAATGAAACTTCGTGCATGCCTGCTCGGGCGTAGCCGTCGGTCATCACGAAGCGAGGTGGTTCGGCGGCCCGAGTTTTCGCGTTAATCTGTTCGAAATTAACGCGCTGGAAAGACTCGTTGCAAGCGTGTTCGCCTTGAACGGCACCGTTCTTCGGAGATGATTGGAGCTCGTGTTGCGGCGCCTGTGAAGCTGTAGAGCTTCGGAAGGCATGAATCGAAGGTCGCGGACGCTCTCCAAAAATGCGAGCGCTCGGCGCCTCCACGCGCCTTCCTGTCTGTAATTGCCCCGCTCAGCGGAAGCGTCTACGACAAAGGTGGTGGAGCAATTTCTGAGAGGGGGGGGGGGGTTGTAGCAGCGCGTGCCTTAAAGGACGAGCAATTACGAAAACGCGGCCTTCTTCTCCGGCTCTTCATACGGCTTTGGCAGTGGCTGGATCATACAGAAAGCCATTGAGAGGCGACAATGTTGAAGGAATTGATGGGACGGCGGTGGCGCTTCGCTGGCTTTACAATGTTCGTCATCTGTCGATGCCACCATCATCATTACCCTGCAGTGGTCGTCGTCAGCTTGATGATGACGATGGTGATTGTGGTGGTGGCGTTACCTTCATGCGGCAATGAGTGTTTGAATTTATAATATGAATAAAGAAGGGTACATGTATAAGTCCTGCGCAGACAGTTGTATCAAGTAAGCTTATAGGGTCAACCTCAGACAAGGTCGCTTACAATGAGGGAAGCTTAGAACGTAGTGGTGGGACAAAATTTATCTGGCGAAGACTTAAGCGGGGCCTATTGAATGTAACGGTTCGGAAGAAATAGAAGCGCCCCTGGTTTAATTACCACAATAGTGCGCCCCTGGACGTGGTAATGGTTAAGCCTATGCTAGCAACTTTATTATTTATTCGTATATCCGGGTATATATAGCCCTAAACATGAACAAGGCAACAGACGGGCGGCAAATACCAATTAAGAATTCTAGACAGGCGTAACCAGTAATTGAGAAAAACTTTAATAAACAGTCGGGATTAACCCAGTGATAAACACCGTGGCCGCACGTTTCAGCTGTGCAACGAGAGAATACTGGGGAACGGGAAAGGCAACGACTGCTGTGAAAAGACCCCGAAGCCTTACGCGTACGACGACGTGCCCGTAGATCTGTGGAAGGTGTGAACGCTGGGTTTCAGCGCGAGTTTATGTCTCTGGAGTTTGGACATGCGTGTCGTGTCCGTGAAGGTCTGTGGTTTAACTCGAACCTCTCTGCGCTGAGAAGCAACCTAGAAACTACCTAGTAACACGTGCGTAGCTAAAGCCTAGCAAAAACCTAGAAGCAGCCTAGCATCACCAGGCTAGAGCCTAGCAACAACCTAGAAGCAACCAGATTAGACTTAAGAATCACCCGGCTTCGCTGTTCCCAGCCTTGCGCGACTTAGTCCAAGCGATCACCATTGTTTTAGATGCGAAAGCATTTTATGCTCGGGGCAGTGTCCGTTCTGCGGCGTCCGCACCCATACTGCGCATGCGCCAACTCTCCCCCCTCTCCTCGCGTGAGCGCGAGGAGGTGGGGTGGAGGAGGTGGCGTGAGCGCTGCCTCCGCTTCGTTGCTCCTCTCCCGTTTTTCTCCGCACAGCTGTGCGCTCGCTCCCTTTGCACTCTCCTTCGCAACGGCGCCATGGACGCTCGCGAAGCTGAACGTGAACGGCAACGCCGGCAAGCGAATCTCGAAGCTTCGAGGCTGCGAAAGCGTGCGTTCGCTTTGCTTCCGTCATCCTCTCTCTGTGCAACGGTGTGCGAAATGCTATGAACAACGTCGGCGCTAGTTGCAGCGGCAGCGCCACCGCCGCGGAGCAGAGGAAGGCTCGGGAAGCCGAACGTAAATGTCAGCATCGGCAAGCGGTAATTCAAACGCCTCGACAACCACCGTCTCATAAGTCACATAAGAGAAACGGAAACTCGATGCGCACACCCCGCGATGCTTTCGCATCCCACCATGGTTGCCCGTAGGGGGAGATGATGTGTAATTTTTTTCGTCCACTTCAATGCGCTTTTTTCTTAACTCATACTTAATATACTTTAATTAAAAGCTACAAATAGCTCCCCCTCCCCCCTTCAATGTTATCTTTGGATTCGTTATATGTTGGCTCCATACGTATTTTTAATGGCTCATTACTACTAGAAAATTCATGGCGCCTCCAAATGGAGCAAAATGAAATTCCTAATTTGATTCTTGGGTTCTGCCGCAGAATGAGTTGAACTCGTAATTACGTGACCACGCCAGTTACTGTTAAGCTAAACCACAGGTGCGGCCTGATTGCAGGTTTGCAGGTAATTTTAAATAATAAATATTTCACAATCTATGGCAACTGCTAGTGGAGAAGCCGGTCAAATCGCAAAGCGGCAATAACCATCCTCTTTATTTGTGGCCAGTTAATAGACCACGTACTGCAGGAATCCTTTTTATCAGTTCGAGCCAATTATGCTTTATGGAGCGGCACATGTTTTAAAAGTTACTTATGAAAGGAACAATACGACATCAATGTGGCATCAAATACATTGTTAAGTCGCATACGAGAAAGCATTGCGCAACAAGTTTAGACCATGAGGTACCTTGCGCTGATGGGGGGAGGAGGCAAAGCTTGCTGCAAGCGGATCTAGCCTTGGATATACTGAAGGCAGCGGTCACGTTGTGTGTCTTTGTAAATGACACCGTGAGTGACGATGTGGCGTCTCTGCTGATGATAATGGCCACAAATTTGTCTATTGCTCATCCGTGCACTCCTTACTTATTTCTTTTTTGACGTTGGTTTGGTTTCTGGAGTATAGTATAACTAATCTGAGTAGTATTGCAGTACAGGGCAACCAATGGGAGTTGTGTTCTGGATAAAGACGGGTTATCTCGTTCAATTTCGTCTTTCACTCTCACGTAAAAGGAAGTAAGCGATTAATCGCCATCGCTCACCGTGCACCCTGAGTGACG
Organism: Rhipicephalus sanguineus; assembly: GCF_013339695.2. NCBI lineage: Eukaryota > Metazoa > Arthropoda > Arachnida > Ixodida > Ixodidae > Rhipicephalus > Rhipicephalus sanguineus. The sequence continues at coordinate 123,565,310 of NC_051180.1, read as the reverse complement.
CCGTGTAGTTGACCGTGGCCGCAGTGTTCGAGGCCACGCAGGTGTAGCTTCCGTCGTGGCTCGGACTGAGGCTGTCGATGGCCAGTGCCACCGAGAAAGGGTCGAGCACGCGGACCTCGATGTCGGGACCGGACTTGATGGGCTGCCCGTCTCGCAGCCACGTGATGCGCACTGGCGGGTCGCCGCGAGCGATGTTGCAGTAGACTCGAGTGCGCATGCCCTCGTGCAGGTTCTCGTCGAAGGCGAACCGCTCGATCAGTGGAGGCACTGAGTTGTGCAGAGAGAATTACAAAGGAAGGGGGAAAGATAATTAGGTGTCCGAGTTGGGAATAGTTGATCTTGAATAAAGCAGAATTAAAGCTCTACTCTACAAGAATGGCAGGCAAGACCAGACATGACATCAAAGTATAATCACACATTACAGACATAGAGTCGTCAAAGGCATTAGGCGCATTACAGATTAGACCTGCATCACATACATCAAAGCGGCATAATTTGATTCCTGCAGTTAAAAAAAAAGTACTGAGTCCGTCGCGAGGGTCCTGTTCGGCACTTCCAACTATATTCAGCACCTTGTTAAATATATCTTAACGAATAGCAAACGTTGTTGGCAGGTAAGCCCCCGCCGCACCTCAACGTGGATAATTGAATCTGGGGTCGCCCAAAGCCGCAGTTGACTTACTATATGCTTTCTTAGGCCTCATTGTCTGTCGGTTTGACACGGTTGTGACAAATAAGAATTAGGCACCTCGATTCATCTTAGCGTGCATGCATTTATGCACAAGGGAATGCTTGTATTCTAGCATTCCCTCGTGCATGACAAATCACCGCTAGGGAATCCTAGTATACAAGCAGTCATTTTGGCGAAATGTATTTCTTCGGGCCGCTTTCGGGAGATATCTACAGTAAACCACAAACATTTTCGCGATATGGTTTCAGATGCTAGATGTGAGTTTTTTCGATGGCCATTGCCAACGAGATGAGAAAGAGCACGCGTGTTTTCATGTAAGAATGGCTGACTGGGCCTGTCGGTTAAGCATATTTTGAAGTGTAAGGCGCGACGATGACCTCGGGCAAAGGGAGAGTGATAAACACTGTTATGCCAGGGCTCCCAACCCAAACTTCCTTGCTTCGACAAGGAATTCAAGCTGGTAAAACGTCTGACGCAACCAGCGTCGACACCCGCTGATGCAACGAAGCGGGAGTCTTACGCAATCCCCGGCAACTCCGGCGATGAGGCTGACTCAACCAGCGTCAACACCAGCTGATGCAACGAGGCGGGAGCCTTACGCAATCCCCGGCAACTCCGGCGCTGCGCCTGACGCAACCGACGGAAATCTCTCCCGCAACGTGCGGCAAGCCCTCCTCCCCGCGGATCCGGTTCGAGCCAGCGACCAACGGTGGTTCCTGATTGGAGGCTTCGCACTACTGGCTGATGCAAGCGATCGCCCAGGGCTATAAAGAACCAAGCTGCGCGGAGAGAGAGAGACAGCGAGACAGCGAACGAAGAAATCGCGGGTCGTCGTCGCACCGCTGTGCGAGCCCAATAAGCTGTCGGCCCCAGCGCCGAATATGTAAAGCCTCTATATATATGTATATAAATTTGCCTTAACTCACCGTCGCCTTGATCGCTCCGTCTATCAGCTCTGCGCAGAAGTAGTCGCAAGCTGAGACACCCGTTTCCCAACAGTGGATGGCAGCTGCGGGATCGGCCGGCGTCAGCTACCTCGATGCGGTGAGTGCCTGATGTTTTCCCTTCAGTTCACCAGACTTCTCTAGCACAGGTTATCGTAGTTTAGAGAAGGTTGTGTGAAGCATTGGAGTGAGCTTTGATTGTTTCGAGCCAAGTCGGAGCGCTTTGAAACCAAAGTTAATGCGGAGGGCGTAAACACGGCAGGTTGAGAATTGCTTGCGTGTCTTTCTAGTAGACTTATAGGGGATACGGCAAGTAGATTCTAACGAGGGCAAATAGCAAGAGGCGAGTGTGAACGATGGAGAACCTTAAAGTGAAGGAACTCATCGAAATTTGTGAAGAACTCGGCCTTACTCTGGGCCGTGCGAAGCGAAAGCAAGCGATCCTTGAGATCATGCAGAAGGAGGGAGTAACGGCTGAGGAAGTCGATGAGGCCTGGACGGATATCAAAGAACGCCGCGAGGAGGCCGAAAGACGAGAACGAGAACTTCGTGAGCGTGAAGAGGCGGAAAGGCAAGAACGCCGCGAGCGCGAGGAGGCCGAGAGACGAGAACTTCGTGAGCGTGAAGAGGCGGAAAGGCGAGAACGCCGTGAGCGCGAGGAAGCCGAAAGACAAGAACGCCGCGAGCGTGAGGAACGCGAAGAGCGCCTCGAGATGAAAAGAATGGAATTGGCACTCCGTCAGTGTTCGCAAGCGCCTAACGTAGCTTCTGCGACGGTTAAGGCTAGTGGACATAGAATTCGGGACCAACTGCCACCGTTCGTAGTGGGCGAGGACATGGCGAAGTATCTCGTAAAGTTCGAACATGTCTGCGATAGAAATGGCATCGAGCGGTGTCTTTGGGCACAGAACCTGTTAGCTCTGCTTCCCGGAGAAGTATCCGACGTGATAACGTGTTTGTCGAGGGAGGCGTTTGAGAGCTATGACGAGGTTAAGGAGGCCCTGTTGAGAAGATATAAATTGTCACCCGAGGCTTTCCGGCAAAGGTTCCGGTATGCAAAAAGGGGGAATGAGTCACACGTTGACTTCGCGTTTCGTCTTAAAGCCGATTTAATTGAATGGCTCAAGGGCGAAGATGTCTATGACGATCGCGATAAAGTGGTAGAGTGCATAGCATTGGAGCAATTCTACCGCTGTATCGAAGATGATGTCAAGCTTTGGCTGCAGGATAAGCTTGGAGAAGTACAGCTAAACAAGGCAGCAGAGTTAGCTGAAGAGTACTACACTCGTAGAAACTTGCACAGTAGGGCCGTGCGTGTTGAAAAAGCTGAGAGAAAAGAGGGCTTTTCATAAAAACCTGATGACCGAAAACCTGCTCCGCACCGTAATTTCAGAAAAGACCCGTCTTTTACGAAGGAGACTGTGAGGGAAGGGCAAACGGAAGCGCAGAAGTCGAGTGAGCTTCCCAAAGAGCGCACTGATACTACACGGGCGTTTGAGTCACGGAAGCCGCTAATCTGTTACAATTGCAAAAAAGAAGGGCACATCGCGGTAAATTGTAAACAAAAGGTTGCTTTCGCAACGATCCGTGAATCAGAAAAGAACATGCGGTTGTTAGAACCGTATATTCAGGAGATTAGCGTCAATGGGAAAACGTGTCGAGCACTTCGAGACTCAGCGGCAACTATGGACGTTGTCCATCCTTCATTAGTGTCTCCGAACGACTTGACAGGAGAATGCGCATGGATCAGGCAGGTCGCCGAGGAGCAGAGCACTTGCTTACCGATCGCTACGGTGATCATTGAAGGCTCTTTCGGTAAGCTTCACACCGAAGCGGCTGTGTCTGCTGCTCTCCCAGATTGTTTTCCTTATCTTTTTTCGAACAACTCGGAGCAGCTTCTCAAAGAGCAGGGTAAATCGTTCTTTCCCAGCGTTGCGTACATGGCCCTCACGCGATCGCAAGCGCGGAAGCTTTCACAGGAACTTGATCTCGTTCCATGTAGTACACCACCACCGGCAAAAGCGGCCGAGCTGCGTGACCTTGGCAGCGAGTCGAGCGAGCCTCGGACAGAAAACTCTCGGGATGGGTTACTCGAGCCGCCTGCAGCTGAAGCGGGTAGCGTCGTCTCCGTCGGTGGAGAAACCGAAGTGGCGCCGTTGGGCGAGGCGGGCAATACGCTCAAGCCTGTAGCTGAAAGTTGGTGTGAGCTGTCGAGGGTTGATCGAGCGACGCTCATTCGAGAGCAGCGTGAAGACATCTCGATAAAAACGGAACGAGTAAAAGTGAGAGTAAAGAAAAAGAATGCTTCAGAGGAGGAAGGAGCAGAAATTCTGACTTCTAGCGATGTAAGCGAAAGGGGTTCAGAGGTGATGTTGGAACAGTTGAACCTGGAGCCAAGGTTAAGTCAAGTCCAGAAGGAGGACTTGAGGAGGATTGTTTCTGAGTTTAAAGACGTGTTTTCCAGCCGTCCCGGAAAAACGACGGTTATTAAGCACGACATCGAGCTGACATGTGAGGAACCAATCCGTAGTAAGCCATATCGATGTTCCCCTGTGCAGAAGCAGATCATGAAAGAGGAAATCGATAGAATGCTTGAGTTGGGAGTCGTAGTACCGGGTGAGAGTGACTAGACATCTCCTCTAATATTTGTTCAAGAGCCGGTTACTGAGGTGGAACATGATACTCCAACAGCACAACTTGAACGTTCGTTACAAGAAAGGAAAGCTAAACGCGAACGCAGACGCACTGAGTCGCGCGTTCTAATCAGTGCCGTCTTCGGCTATCCTTTCGGTTTTTCGCAGGCAAATTGGGGCAAAATTTTGTCCTCGTTGCGGCCTCAGCTGAGCGCTTCCGTCCTGAGTGATCTCAAGGGGCCCAGATTATTTTGAAGTCTGTTTCATTGCGTTTGTTACACGTGTAATATTTTGAGTTCTGCTTTTAAGAGTTTTGGTGTCTCACATGTGCCTCTTGATATAGAGGGAACAAAATTTCGACATAAAGGTAGCTAGGAATATATTATTCTATTTAGGTCTGGTGTTCTGTGGGGTGACCAAGGGCACTTGCTTGTGTCGTGTGTTGTCTGTTGTCGGACCGTTCTTGACAAGTTGCAGAACGATCAACAAGTGCTGATACGAAAGATCGTCAGAAGAGACGAGCAAAGCAAGTCGACACATCTTGGCGACAAGCCACTGGAGCCGGGATCCGGCCTGGCGACTGGGATCTGTTCACGGAACGAAGCGTGGAGCCAAATGTCCCCATGGCCCTGGAGGTGAACCTGGATGGACCTGGCGAACGAGCGCGCCCGGCATCCGAGCCACGTGGAAGCAGCTCGTCTTTCCGGCGCATTGTCTAGCGGCGGGGGTGCTGTTATGCCAGGGCTCCCAACCCAAACTTCCTTGCTTCGACAAGGAATTCAAGCTGGTAAAACGTCTGACGCAACCAGCGTCGACACCCGCTGATGCAACGAAGCGGGAGTCTTACGCAATCCCCGGCAACTCCGGCGATGAGGCTGACTCAACCAGCGTCAACACCAGCTGATGCAACGAGGCGGGAGCCTTACGCAATACCCGGCAACTCCGGCGCTGCGCCTGACGCAACCGACGGAAATCTCTCCCGCAACGTGCGGCAAGCCCTCCTCCCCGCGGATCCGGTTCGAGCCAGCGACCAACGGTGGTTCCTGATTGGAGGCTTCGCACTACTGGCTGATGCAAGGGGTCGGCCAGGGCTATAAAAGAACCAAGCTGCGCGGAGAGAGAGAGACAGCGAGACAGCGAACGAAGAAATCGCGGGTCGTCGTCGCACCGCTGTGCGAGCCCAATAAGCTGTCGGCCCCAGCGCCGAATATGTAAAGCCTCTGTATATATGTATATAAATTTGCCTTAACTCACCGTCGCCTTGATCGCTCCGTCTATCAGCTCTGCGCAGAAGTAGTCGCAAGCTGAGACTCCCGTTTCCCAACAACACACACAGAGAGCCACTTTCAACACTGTTTATAAACGCAGTTGCAAGTGGCACTCTGTACGAATTTTCATGTGCTAAAAAAATCGCCAAGCCTTCGCCGAACACGCAACAGTCACAGCGAAAGCAGGAAGAGCGGCCTTTCTAGAGCTTGTTGCAAACACTCTTGGGGCAACTAATACCACTACAGTACCAAGGTACCCACTACGCCATTATCATAATTTTTGTGAAGTAGCTAAACACCCACTATGTCATTATTCGCCATGCTGCGGAGAATTGTGGTACCCGCTACACATCTGTAAGGCATTATGTGCACTTTGTGCTGTGGCTGATGATGATGAATAATTATGGCTGAGCCCTTTGGAATGGGTTGGAAGCATTCAAAGACGAACTCGTTGTGCAATTTTCATTGTGGGAAGCCTGGTTTACTCTTCTACCACGCTATATTACATATGTTAACGTGATTCCTTGCTCGGAATGACGCCGGTATAGAGTTTTTTGCGAAGGAGTTTCAAGCATTGGCGTGGTTCTGTGGTAGAATACTCGACTGCCACACAGAGGGCCCGGATGGAAATCACATCCATCCTAGATATTTTTTTCTCATTTCATTTTTTTCTTCTTTCGCGCGATAGTGGCTACGGACACCGGCGGCGGCAGCAGCGGCGGACAACGACGGCGCCAAAATCGGCTGTTGTTGAACAGCTTTCGCTGTAAAAAATGGAACGTATGAGGCCGCGTGTCACTGCAATTCATGTTTTACACAGATGTCGTGTCGCTTAAAACTTTCTGACTGACTGCACGAAGACGTACTACGCAGACAACAACACTGTTGAATGGGAATGTAAACGCACTCGTGCACGACTGTCGAAATAAGGGCGCTGTGTAGTGTCAGAAACGCGCACTTTTCGAGCAGATAGTGCTCCAACGAGTTTTCCTTGGCAACGTTATCCGAGCTCTTTACACTGTTGTGGCGCACCCTTAGGCGACAGGTTTGCCACACCGACCAGCGCCTGCATCTCATTGGAGTAGAAATACTCATTTAACTCGAGGTAGCCGTGGACTTCGGAAGCGAATAGCCAGATATTTGTGCATGCCTGCAGTTAATCATAAGGTACCACTCTTCTCGCAGCTATAGAACACCAGTGTTTCGACAAAAGGCATCGGACGAACAAGTGCGCTCATTCCTCGCCTTCCAAATGAGCATTTGTAGTGTAAGGTACGCTCATTAATTTTGTGTCCGTAAAATGCGTTTTTTTCTCTCGATTTTTATGGCAAGATAGTAACAATACAGTCGGCAGTATCAAGCAAAATCGACCCTTGACATTTCAGAGAGCGCGGCTCACGAAGCGACGTGTGCTCGCTAAATTAATTCTTAGCAGTGCGCGCTGCGCACCACACTCTTTTAGCCACGAGCTTAGTCGCACGGCCCACTCTTTCCGGCTTCACGAAACTAACGCTGTTCCGCGCTAAATTAGCGCCGCTGCAGCGCAGCGTAAACACAAGTCGCCGGCGAAATAGCCTCTCACCCGAGAGTCGGGGTCTCATTTCGTTGGAGCACTCCGCACAGCACCGAGGAATTAGGAACAGCTCGCTGCCACTGCGACTGCCCAATCGTTGTCTGATCTTTTGAATCCAATTTCAGTCTACGCACTCGAGTGTTGGCTCAGTGGAAGCAGCGTGCCAATGCATACATAGGGACAATACGCCGCCTGCCACCCCATTGGTGTTCATCTCGCCCTCCAGAATCGCAAAATGAAGCTGTTCGTGGAGATGTCTTTTGTTACGACGTGACTACGTCTTTTGTGTAGTAGGTTAATAACGTTTGGCGCCTTGAAAACGGCAGTTCCTATTCTCCGGCAGTATTACGAGCGCGTGAGTTTGAATTAGGCTTCGGTAGTAATGTAAAGCCGCAAAAAAAGCACTTCTAAAGCGAAATGAACGCTTCACGACAACTTCGTGTTGAGGAGGACACTTGTAAGTTTTGAGACTAAAGCCAGTTGATGAAATGGCATGAGCAGACAGAGGTGTAGAAATTGTTCACACCTAACACGATGACTGAGGTATGCCTTTTAATTTAGTGGGTCCTCTTTGTGTAAGCGCCCGTACTTAGCAAAAAGGGCGAAAGCTGTGTTGGTGAAAGCACCAGACGCAAACTTGTGGATTACTCATTGAAAAGAATTGTCTACGCGCAAAATTTATATGAATGTTGAGTCACGCTCAGCCGCTGTGAAGAGATCAGTGATAGCGTGGGAACTTTTTTAAGTCGTGAAAGCTATTGAATATCGCAATTTCTTAAAACAGCCGGCAACAACTCGCTTAGCTAGGCTGAAATTATGCTTTAAAGATGTCAATTGTAGAGTATATACCTTTTTGTAGCGCAAGGAATGTTCAATGAGAGCACACGAAGAAAATAATGATATTGTTGACCGTGGCCAGCGAGCCGTACGTTTTCTAGTGCACGCGTACAAGGCTTTCAAAAGCAAACAATAAACATTTTTTTCCAACGCGACTCGTGGTACGCATATGTGGTTTGTATAGGTTGGTTATTCTCTTCGGCCGACGTCGAATGACAGTTTAGACAGTACAGAGGGCCTCAACACAATTTAAGAGAAATTGCAGCAGCAAAGGCTGAGTTAACCTATCTAGGCACTCAATTTTCAACATAGTTTCAGCGCAGACCTAGCAGCAAATCGTTCGCGGCAATGAAATGACGTAAACCTTGCGGTCACTAAATTTAGTCGCCTGTAACTAAACTGTGCACAGCTCACCTAGCGAGCCGGTTGTTACACCGTAAGGTAAGGACCACCACAAAATACCATCGTAAGGTTATTTCGTAAATATCCAATTCAGAATTCAAATTATTTCGCCAAAACAATGGTACTCAACAACTACCACTCTTTTTTTTTTCAATTTTCTTCGCTGTTATTGACCAGCGCCTACCTTTAACGGTGACGTGCAGGCTGGCACTGGCTTTCTGTCCTTCCTCGTTCGTAGCAACGCACGTGTACTTCCCTGCATCCTGGACAGTGGTAGCCAGAACCAGCAGGGTGCCGTTGGCAAACACCTTCTGGCGGTGGTGGAAGGGCAGCTTACGCCCGTCTGAAACAAACACAGAAGGACACATTGTTTAAAGCGATACGTCCTCAACGCCAAGCAACATAGGGTAAACGCTAACCACAGGAACAGATAGTAGAAGGGTTAAATGGATAAACACGATGAAGGACAAGCTGCTCTATAATAACACTAAAGAGATAGAAGGGAAGATAAGGAAACCAGTCGGGGTATCGACAGAAGAACCAGTAGTGTCAGTTGTTGTTGTTGTCGTTGTTGTTGTTGTTGTTGACCTCTCGTCATGGCACATACCCAATGGAGGGGATCGCAGTATCAGCCTCCATCGCGTGCGAACGTGAAAGAAATGTGATCGATCCTTCTATTATATTCTGTTCAATGCAAAACATTGTTTCACTTTTAGACACTCACGTGGACGTGATGTACAGTACCATAAGTTTTAATCTTTAAGCTTTCGCGATATTAGCTTTTGGCCCGCTCCCATGGACAATGCATCAAAATGTTTTCGCCAATGCTCACGTAAGCGCTATGTGGCCTATTTGTGACTGGAAGTCGGCTCAGTTCTCTACGTGCTTTTGCTAATACTTCGACGTATGTCGTATTCTACGTGTATACAAATTGCACGCCCAGTCCACGAAAAACAGCGTAATCGATTCTTTTCTCCAGCACGCGCCATGCTCGGATCGGAGTGCAGCCCGGGGCTTACTCGGACTGCGCATCATGCACGGCAACGGGATCAGAAGCTCCTACAAACGTTCGAAGTCGGAAGCAAATATACGGCCGTGTACGCAGGAAGGAGGCGCCCCACTGCAAGCAGGACCGTGCTTTAACTAAGACGATCCCAGAGTCTCTCTTCGATATTCCCCTTCTCTTCCTTCGCAACCTTCATAATGTCGTCTCTCCTCCTCCTCCTCCGTGAACTTTTCCACGGCCCCTCTTCCCCCACGTGACTGATCCCGCTTCTCGGTGCGAAAGGAAGTCCTGCGTGCTTGGATTTGCCTCGCACTTTTCTCTCATCGGATGCGGGTCACGTAGAGGTGCTTCTGAAACGAGACGGCGGAACAGCCCGCTGAGGTTTATTTCGCTCCGTCATTTGTATTTATCTTGTTGGTTTGCTTAACCTCGATATCGGCGGGTAGGGCGGAGTCCTTCCTGCTACCTTCTCTCGTGTGCCGCCATAGCTAACCTGATGGCACGGGCCTCTTTCTTCTCCCCTATTGATTTCCAAAGGGAGCTACCAATTAGGGAAGGCCACATTTTCAGTTTATATGAGAGCAGCGCCTTTAATCTCGCAGTCCCTGCAGGCAGCACCCCCTCTCTTTCTCCCTTTCAGCAGTTGCTAGGGGAACGTAATGAGAGAAAACTTCCGGGGAGGACCATCTTCCAATTTCGCACTGTTACCGCTCTCGAGACCCGCAACGTGCGAAGGCATCTAGCACTCTTCTCTTTCTTTTCTCTTTCTAAAAAACAGTACGATATCATAGAGAAAACAAAGGTGGGAAAGCTAATAAACTGTCGCGATGCAAACGAGGTGGGAGCGCGGAAAACACACGAGTGACAGAAACGGGAGGCACCGGCGGTGGTGCTTCTTCATTTGGCGACACAGCGACTTCGTTTCTCTGCTCTGAAGATCCGTACCCTCCCCCTTTCCACGTTCCTTCTCTTCGTGCTACAGCGCCGTTATGCTGCAAGTCGAAGTAAATGTAAACGCGAGTAGCGTGTCTTTCCAACGACTCTCTCGAAGGATCCGCTGTTCTCTTTGTGCTTCTGCTTCTTATATCGAGCGATCCTTGTTAGCCGCCGGCGTTGTTCTTGCTTTTGATTTCAATTTCTCTCTTAAACAGAGACAAGTGCGCGAAATCGAGTTTATTAGCGACGGCCGCGCAGCTAGTACTGCGACACAGCCACCTTGCTTCCTAGCTTTTGTGCTTCTCGTAATCTTCCGGTGTGAGTGTGTTGCTCGACACGCACTCGTAAAACGAAGCAACGAGAAAAGCAAGATGAGCATTTTCCGTCGCATTGTTTTGATTCAATCTCCTTCATTTGTATCTTTTTTTATTGAGCTCTTTCTTTTAACTGCGAGAGGAGCGGAAGGGTGGCTACACATTTCCTGAGTGAGGTTTAACTTTCGAGCGATTTCGGGATTTAAGTAAGTTGTCCGTTCACCCTTCGTTACTTCCCGTTGGTACCAAATGGCGGCCGTAAATTTAATCTGTCTCCTAAATAGGAGTTTGATACTCGCCTTCCACACAAGATGAGAAAGATGGTGCTCTCGGAGGAAATGTTTCCTTCCAGTACCCGGATGATAGAATCAACGCTTTTTTGGAAGGTTTGAAAGTGAGAAGTGATGGGACGAGCCTTACGTGTTTAAGCATGCGCGCTTGCCTTCCGTGCGCTTTGAGGTATAGGTATTCAAAAGAGGAGAATTGAGTTTGCTTAGACGAATAAGGGGAATTATGTAGTTAGAGCCGCAGCGGACACTAGGTTTTGCATCGTTTTTAAACAATCATGTCTTTCTTTCTTTCCTTCCTTCCTTCCATCTTTCCTTCCTTCCTTCCATCTTTCCTTCCTTTCTTTCTTTCTTTCTTTCTTTCTTTCTTTCTTTCTTTCTTTCTTTCTTTCTTTCTTTCTTTCTTTCTTTCTTTCTTTCTTTCTTTCTTTCTTTCTTTCTTTCTTTCTTTCTTTCTTTCTTTCTTTCTTTCTTTGCAGCCTTTCCAAAGAAATTTGAATAAAAAAATTACGATCTCGACGGAAGTCAAGTTTTTGTTTACAGGTTTTTGTACGCGGTTATTTCTTTTGAAATGCTTCTTTAAAACCCCGTATTGAGTATGAGTGTATTTAGACACTCGTCAACTACAAAACATATATTTGAGGCACTGCTGAATACCTTACGGGCCGCGTCTCATTACATCTTTGTTAATGTTTGCAGCGAGATGACCGGCCGACTCAGCGGTAGGTTTTTGCTGTCTGTGCTGTGTATCCGAGCAATGTCTCTGTTGTATAGACCAGGATATATTGCTCTCGACTGTAGTCGCGGCAGCTATCGGTGCAGCCCTCGCTGGAATGCCAAATCGATGACGGGGATATGACAACAAACGCATGGCGAGCGGACACCGACGGTGGGCATGGAGATAAGGAGAGGCTGGTGTTTATATCGTTCTTCGTTTCAAGTGGCACTGGCCCTGCAAACATAGATGTTCCCAAGGAGCAATGCAAATTTTGGTCTATAAAAACGTGGAGTTACGGTCCTTAGTCGCACTGGAAATGATCATCCGGGACTCAAATTTTCTGGAATCAGTCGCTGTCACTCGCCCTGCAAACATAGATGTTCCCAAGGAGCAATGCAAATTTTGGTCTATAAAAACGTGGAGTTACGGTCCTTAGTCGCACTGGAAATGATCATCCGGGACTCAAATTTTCTGGAATCAGTCGCTGTCACTCGCATAGTGAAGTTTTCATTAGTATATCTGAACTATGAAACCACTGACTCGCATTTACATGAAAACATCTGGACCCACTAAACTGCGCACTTCACTTAAAAAAAAGACGTACCTATTTGCAACCTCACGCCCGTTGCTGAGCTCAGGACTGCAGCTTCTTTTCTAGCATTCTAGAGTGGTGCGCCATCTTTTTTTTTGCGTTTCTGAAAAGGAATCTGTTCCTTGGTTCATTCTCGTTACAGCACGCCCATCGCGTGTGCCGATGCACTTTCCCCGTCCCCTTACTTCGCTACTGCATCAGTATTCTTCCAGCGCGGCGTGCTGAATTAGCTTCAAAATGCATTCCTCTGACGGCGTCAATAGCCGCTGCAGTATGCTATAAATAGCAAAAGAAAAGAAAATAAAACACAAGAAAAGTCACTTTTTGGCTAGTTCATGGCTCATAAGCAATGTTCACAGTAAAATTATGCGTGCTCATAAGCTTGCTTAACCTTGAGTCTTTGCTACATATGGCGACGCGATGCGACGATGCAGCGGTAATAAGTTATGCTGGAAAGATCGAAAGCTCAAGCTTCATGGGATAGGCCTAGCGTAGTACATAGAGCTATATAGGGACAGAGAGAAGAGAGAGAGAGATGAAGAGGAAAGGTAAGGAGGTTATCCAGAAGCAAGTGCTTCTTTGCACAAGGGTGGAGAAATGGGTGCTTGGGGAGAGGACAAATTGAGCGACAAAGAGAGAGAAAGAGAGATAAAGAGAGGCAGCAAGGCCAACCAAATGCGAGTATACAGTTTGATACTTAGCACTGGGGTGGGGAACGGGGGGTTGGTTAGAGCTCAGAGATCGAGAGAGAGAGAGAGAGAGATTGAAAGAAAATGAAGAGAAAAAAGAACTTCCGTGGTTGCTAATGCTTGTCGACAATGTGGATACTTCTGAAGAACGAATTAATTCTGCGTCGCGAGAAGACTTAACACAAAGGCGGCGGCGTACACACAGCGATGCGTGGAATCGCGCAGATACGTTAGTGGTTAACTCAGCTCACCCTTTTCCCAGTGAGCAGATCTGAGCGGGTAGGTGAGCAGAGCGCAGTGCATCTCCAGCGTTTCGGTGGCCACTGCGGTGCGGTTGGAACCAAAGGGTCGCACTGCGGGCGGTCCCTGCACGGCCACGTGCGCAGTCGCCTCTGCCACGCCGGCCGAGTTGACGGCTACGCATCGCCACACGCCGGCCTCGTCGGTCCGGATGCGAGAAACGTTCACGTAACTCGCCAGGTGGTTGTCGCCGTGAGAAGCCTGCGTGATATAGATAGATAGATAGATAGATAGATAGATAGATAGATAGATAGATAGATAGATAGATAGATAGATAGATAGATAGATAGATAGATAGATAGATAGATAGATAGATAGATAGATAGATAGATAGATATGCTGCATATTACTTTACCTATTCCGTTTGTATACTTTCTTTTCGTCAAACGAGCGAAGCTCGTGTTGCCCTGCTACAACGCTATTCCGTTTGTGCTGCTTCTACTTTAACGCGATAGCGCTAGAGAGCTCTTTTCGCAGAAATTCCGGTGTCAGCGTCGGCGTACTTGGTTGTGAACGAAAAATCAGCGTTGTCAGTGAGCCAAAATTCGAAGTAGATGCAAGTAAAGAAATAATAAAATATCTTAGCTTCCATTGGGACTGGGGATTCGAAGCTGCGGCCTCTCGCTCCGTGGCGAGATGCGTTTAGCCGCTCGGTCACCACGCATACATCATCTAGCATACATAATCTAGCATACTAAAGGCGAGCTATTTATACGCACCATTTAGCGTTGGGGGCACGCACATCTCGGAGGTGCTTCAGCGTGGCAAAGGCTTGACTACCACCCGCGAGATGGTGCAAAGGGCTCATGGGCGCGATTTAAGTGGCATCGCCCCACCGTGTTTCGTCGCGCCGCATGCATGGATATAGGAGCCGGAGGGCGTCTGTGCATTGGCTTCATTTGCGGCACGGCTTAGGTGTTCACCGAGAAGCGAAGCTAGGCTAGCGATTGGGAAGGCGATACGAACACGGTCCGATTACACTATCGTGTTCTACTCTTGAAAGCGAAGCTTGAGCGTCCTCCAAGTTTTTTATGAAGACAGTTCGCCGTCCCGCTCATCTGACGAACTTTCCGATTGTGCCCTTATGAAGGTTAGGGATGTTTGCCTGGCTAGCGGCCTGACATGCTACTCTGCGTGGCAGGTGAAATAAATTGTGTACACCGTGATGAGGCAGTCTTGCAAACAGCACAAAAACAGACATGTTTAAACACACACACACACACACACACACACACACACACACACACACACACACACACACACACACACACACACACACACACACACACACACACACACACACACACACACACACACACACACACACACACACACACACAGCTATATTGGTTACATTTGTTAGCAGTGTAAGCAGTTACGATGCATTAAAATACGCACAGTTATTACACTTCGTTCTTGTTGCGAGGCTGTTCAAGTTTTTCAGAGTCCACGCCCTGACAAACGATATGTGATTAATTGTATTGTCTGTGTGTATTATCTTTGACTTAATATCTACACCCAAAAACAATCTGAACATTTTGTGCAGTCTTTCTATCTTTCAAACATAATCGTCATCTGGCTTACTGACTTAAATCTAAGAAAGCAGCGCTACACGGGACACAGACGTAGACGACGGAACTGTTATTTAAATTGAGTGCTCTTTCGAAAATATACCAGTTGGTAGTGTGCTCTTGTGCTCGTTCCCTCGTCTACGTCTCTGTACCATGTCTCGCCGCTTTCCTATATTTACCTATGCACCACCTAGGCCAGCAACGAGTTTTATTGGCTTGCTCACGTTTCTTTTCTTGAAAACTCGGCGCTAGTCACTTTCCTATCAAGAATGATATATCACACTGATAGCGCATGCGCCAATTGTGACCTAGAATTATCGGGCGCGCGGAATGAAAGCACAGAAACGATGCTTATTGTGGCGGGACAAATAAACGCCCCAAAGAGTGAAACTGATTGTTGAATGTATATACACATCAGCCCGCTAGACGTTCAGCCTTACCAGCGCCTTCAGGTTTTCATCGAAGCAAGTGCTCTTACACCTTCTGTCCTAAATACGTGGTGAAGTGCGAACTCGTTCTTGAGCCTTTGAAGATTATCTCTGCTGGCTCTCTCATCTACACTCTTAATCGAGTCCTGGCTAACTCATGCCCTGTAGGCGGGACGCTTCAAAATTCAGAAAAACTCCCGGCTATAGTAGGCCTTCGAACAGGAGTTAGCCGTGACAAGCGTATATAAAAAACGTGCACCCTTCACCGCCGCCTTATAGACGGCCTGCAGTATTAGTCGCGCGTCGGTGTGGGCCGCGTAAGTGAGAATCCTGGCTACAGCTCAGCGTATGCTCCCGCGTGTTATAACTTGTCGGCGCAAGCGTCGGTGTATACGCATGCGCCGACAGCGTCAGCCGCAAAGGCGAGCTATGCTGCGAGGAGGTATACGCATGGAGCTAACTACGCGCTCTCTCTTGCGTGCGTGAGAGAGAATAGGGGCTGCAACACTCTCCATTGCACTCCGCTTCTGCTGTTTTTGCGCAGAGAAAAGAAAGGAAGGAGGTAAAAGCGAGAGTTCGAAGATATTGTGCGACGGGAAGGGGGTTGCTTTTTTGGCGCGAGTGGTTAGTTTTCGCGCATTCCACGACAGCGGCGGATGTTTAATAGGTTGGTGTGGTTTGTTGAGCGTGCCGCGTGAGCCGGTACTCGGCCGCCATGGAAAAATTCTCTTATCTCAATATTAAGGGGGTGTTGCGAGGACATAGCGACATCCCCTTGCACGTGCCATGGCTACACGCAAGCAGTTGACGCAGGATTACACGACGCTTTCGCGTCATTTCTGTCTCGCTGGTGCGCACACTGCGGACACAGCCCGGCGCATCGTACCCGCCTGGGTGAGTGTTCTTTCTTCACATATATGCTCGTGCTGTTAGCGTTCACATTGTTGCATGCTTGCGCTGATATATATGAATGATGGTATTGAGCTGCCGGAATATTCTATTGCCGGCTTTTGAAATAACTATACGAGTATGCGTACGAGTAACTATACGAGTACACGAGTACTTATCTTTGTTGCAATCGTGATCCGTCTCTATAGTCGCGCACGTGTTGTCGTGCTGATCGCATTTATTGTCAACTCTTGTACAGTTCAGAGGCTTTCGTCGCTCTTGACAGGTGTCGCTGAGTTAATCAATTCGTGTTGCTTGACAAGCTGTGTAATTTTAGCTCTCGCATGGCTTCTTATCTTTCGGCCAGTAACTGTCCTCTGCATTTATGGTCAATGATACAATGCGGCAATCAAAGGATTGCTAGCAGTTGAATGATGATAGGACGTCCTTTCATGGTAGGTCGTTATACTTCGTATTTACATTTCTTTTTTTACCTTTGGGAAGCGGGAAAGTTTTCCCCCAATCAAAAAGTGATAAAACTGCACTTACGAGTACCGAAGACGTTAGTACCGTTTCATTGGATCAGGCGCTCATAGATACGACTAGCGGCATCTCTTGTTTTTAGGAGGAAAAATCTGCAATTTGACTTTCTGAATAGCGACAGTCTTTAAAACGCGTTTTGCTGGCTGATTTCTAAAAGTTTTAAAGCCAGCCTCATTCATGCTCATGAATACGTTTGCGTATTTACTCTGCCCCTTCACTGATTTCTGTGGTTTCGGGTCACATTTGCCCATTGGTCTAATGCAGTGCCAAGTGAAGTGTGGACAAGTACATCAGTGCATCATGCACCAGCTGTGGTGCCTGTGCAAATTGCTGATCTCGATGAAGGTAAAGTAATGCGTCATATGTAATTTAGACGTTAGCTAGTTGATGGCATTTTTGTTCTCTCATCCATCATTTCATGCGATGCAACAGCGATATATAACCGTGGTTGTATAAAAGTATTGTTGTTTTCGTTGGCAGCTTTTATGTTGGATTGATCATTGTTAATGTTATTACGGAGAAGTAAAATTCATACAGCAGTCGTAATAAGGGATATAATTGTTGTTCATCCTCGTGATAGTATACACAGAATTTGCATACGTTTGGAGGTAACAAAACCTTCTGACACAAGAGCCAGGCGCAGTTTTATCGAGCAACTGGCAAGGAGCTCACACCAGCAGCAGCAGCAGAAGCAACACCGGCCGTGGTGTTGTTTACAATGCTGTAACTGAGCATACGATCTTTCTTCTTGTGTTTTTTATTCATTTTCTTTTTTTTGCGTTTCACTCCCGTCTAAAAATCTTATTTACTTAACGAATGAATCGTGAGTCTATTGTAAAACTGCTTTCCTTGTACGTGATTCTCATCAAATTGCGACTGTGCTGTGGTTTTCACTTGCAGCCGACATTCGAAACAGAGCTTCACTTCTAAAAAAACTGGAAGTTTCATGGAGAAGCTCAACAAAGTCAGTCATCTTCGGTCAGACGTTCAATGCCCGCATGTATTTATTTCGTGGAGGTCGACGAGTATTTCTGAGGAACTGATGTTAAGCTTTCTTTCATAACTGTGGTAAGTTTATGGTTAAAATACTATAAGAAAGCTTCATTAGCAGCTTCTGAAAACACTTTTGTAATTTCCAAGTTCTGTGACACTATCTATTTAAACAAAATTCGACAAGGTGTACAACAGAATGAGAACAACCGCTTCCCAAGTAGAAGTTTTTTTGTGATGGGCGAAAAGGGCAGGTGATCTAAGAACATAACGTCGAATGTGTCTTCTTGCTTTTTTTTTCGTCAGGATGACATGCCAGCAGCCCGCCCATCGCCTGACCCCGGAGTTTTGGAGGGAGTACGACAACAAGCCTTTCTACTGCGATCAAGTGCAAGAGAATTTGAAACGTTCGGTTGGCACAGTTCTAGAGAAATATGTGCTTGACGATGTACGATACGAATATTTTGTGCTTGACAATGTACTATATTAAGGTCCTCACGTACCCAACTGGGTATGCTCAATGCTTCGTCTTGTGCAGAGTGAAATGAGAAATACCCAGCTGTTTCCCAGGTGTTTTGCCGGTGGGAAGCTGCTGAAGAAACATTGAAACGATCAAAAGAAATGATCAAAAGCACCAGAATATCGGATGTCACGTTTATCGTTTCCTTCAGCGCTGAGCATTGCTTTTAGCGCTGTTTGTATTTTTTTACAATAAATACTTATTTTTACACGTGAGTAGTACCTGTTTCTCGTATGCTTATACACGCTAGACACAGCAGGTACTGTTGAACTATGAAGCTGATAGGGCCAGTCAAGCCATTCTCAACGAAAATGATTCCGCTGAACGATACATTTACGAGGAACATGGTGCATCCATGCTTTAACCGCCGTTACTGGAAAAAAAAGAATGCGAAGTTTTATACGCATGTCTAAACACACTTCATGCTTATAGTTTCCAAGTTACTTGTAGTGGTTACTCTAGGTAACCATCAAAGGGAAACTGAGCTAAAAACTCTCCTATGTGATGTAGTCGGTTCACGTTAAAAAAATCCCAAGTGGTTAAAATTAGGCACTATTAAAACTCGGTACCCACAGCTTCGTGTGCACAATTTCTTGTGTTTGTTGCCACTGCGCATCTGTCAAAGACTAGACACTGGTATACGCACGTTACTTTCCGAATACAGTATAGCGTACGTGCCCAGCCAACACAACGTCTGCGTACACAATTCTAAAACTCCATTAGCCAACAATCAACCACTACACGGCGTGCCATTTGACGTCAAGGGAGTCCGCATTAGGGATACCGCAACCTGACTGCTTTCTTGGTTCTTGTGCATTCCACAAACACACAAAAAATAGTAATGAAGACGCTGGATAGGATCAGTGGGGGATTAGTGAAGAGACCTTCGCCCTCAAGTGGACATAAAATAGGTTGGTAATGATGAAAAACAAAATGCTTCCTTGGACAAATGCGCGAATCGTTTGCCGTGAAATGTACATATCTAATTTAATGCTCTATTAAAAGCAACGGCATGCTGTCGAAATCAAGTGCGAGCAGTAGAGCTCCCACGAGGTTTCTAGATTTCGCAAAACCGTTCACGCTTTTCTCCTAAATTCATGTTAAGCAATGCGTAAGTCTGGAAAACAATATTTGCATACTTAAATTACCGTCCTCTGGAACGTACATATGTGCCAGCGCGAAGTGCGTACGCCGGTGGGTGTACCTCGTAATAACATCGCTTCATTGGCCTAAAAAGTTCAGAAATCGTCAAACACCCTCATGTTCGACAAATGGCCACTATACGTTAACTTTCTTGGGATAATATATCATAGTTTAGCAGTTTAAGTTCCTCGTGACGACTGCCAAACTGAGGCGAAACCGCTTTGTATGTGCGCAATAAAAAAATTAAAAATCCAGCTTGCACCAAAAGTTGCATCCTTCATAGACCATACGTTGTCTTCTAGCATCTGCGCATAGCTCTGCAACGCTAGAACCTATTACTCGATGGTGTCAAATTCATTTTCTATTAATGCACCACTATACTACGATCTGGATTTCTGGTGTGCGCAACACCTCTCAGTAATCCGCACATAAAAAAATTAAGTGCGTGTACACGTAAAAAAAACCCAGAAGGCTATCCCATGCACTCTATAGCACAACAAACTAACAGTCGCGTGTACACTTAAAAAACCCAAGAAGGCTATCCCATGCACTATATAGCACAACAAACTAACAGTCGCGTGCGCATCGCAAATGCAGCTGTGTGGATGTAGCTCGCCAATTTTGCGTGTACCGCCGTATTAATCGCTGCGAAATATGCCAAAAATTTATTGAAAGGTGAAACTTGTATAGAGTTAGGCACTGCATGCCCATGAAGGTGCCTTTCGCACAAATACTGCGTATAGTACATTGCATGGACTCGCGCTTCCAGAAAATATTCTAGTAAACTTATGTGAAAAAGACTGTATCATCCAGTGTGAGTTTAGCGAATTCTCCGCTTTGAGACGAGTATGAGGTGATTTAACTTGCGCGGCGGGACCGCTATACCCGCATGAATCGAGATGTCCTAAAAATATGGCCACTGATGGAATCGTAACAGAACGTCGCAAATATTTCGGCGATAACTACTGCCGGATATAAGATCCTGTTCATGTTAGCAGCCAATTCCCGCCTGCGCACTGCGTGTCAGACAACGGCGAATGCCGAGCCACCATGTCTTTAGCGTGGACAGCCCACTTCACGAGTCACGTCTGTCGCGCGAGTGTCGTCCAAAGTAAGCGCATGTGAGAGGCATTTCTTCAGCGGCGCAGTCCGCCGAGCGACCGCGAAGCTGCATGCAGTCAGCTCTACCTCCTCGCTTCCATGGTCGACCGAAACGTGGGCCGCACTTTCTGTTGAAGCAAAAATAATATCTGCGGGAATAGTGTCATTCGTTTGAGGGGAAGCGACGTGCACTATCCAACGTTTACAACCAAGATGAGTTCTTTTACAAGTGAAGTTCCTCTGCAGTGCGTGCGCGGCACACCGCACCTGCTCGAGCGTGTTCGCATATTATACATATTGCCGACAATACCACGGTTATCAGCGCATGTTCATCTCAGTGTGTAATTATTACGCGGAGAGGGTCGAGCCAACAACGGTAAGAAGTAAAAGATCCTGGCATATGAGCGTGAGCGCTTTGTTCTGAAGCACCGTCGACTACGGCTTCGAAATAAACTGAATAGGCTTAGTGACGATATCGGCTACCGGCCCGGTAACCATCGGCGGTGAAGCGGCCAGCGACGTTACTTAGAACACGGCTAATCTCCGTCGTTGCTACGTCGTTGCTACGGCTACGTCGCTGTGCGGTTGGCACGGATGGATTCCGAGCTCACGTCCCACGGCAAGCGAATCTTGACGTTGAAAACTCGTTCAATCCACGAAAGGCAACAGGCTGGCGGCTTACGTGAATAGAACTGGGGTATTATGAACCCTAAGATTCCTTAAATGTCACTGAGGTGCCAGTGCCAAATATATGCGGAACAGTTTTACCTTTTATAAAAAACACGCAAATTCGCTTCAAGCATGCTCCGAACAATAACTTGAGTGACCCCGTATATATTTTCACGAATGTCATTTAAAAATGTCTCCTTACGTATCAGTGAACGCTGCATGTATAATAACGATCTCCACTGCACTAATACGCCAATGTGTAGCGACCTATTGGTACATATAAACCCCCGTTCTTTTACAACGCTGTCGCCGCGGCGTGATGTGGTGTAGTGGTTAGCGTACGCGCTTGCTGATCGAGTGTTCGCGAGTTCGAATCCGCGAGTGTTTCTTGTGAATTTTTCTGTGGTTTACTTCTGAGTGTAATATGTGTATATGGATTATGTATATCATAAAATATGTGTCTAAGCCTCCAAATCCCCGATTAGAGCTTAAAAGGTGGCTTAAAATCAATTTCTTGTTTCGCCGCTTCATATACCGCCTATAGCTAGGACGTGCCGTAGTTGGGACACACCGTAGCTAGGCTCACGCGGAACGAGGAGATCTCCATAGCCGGCCTCGTAACTAGCCGGGATTCGAGACGAAAAATCTCCGGCCTATTTGAGTCCCGCCTATGATATGAGCCGCTGAGAAAACTACTACGCCGCGGGACGGCTACGGGCGGCGCCGGCTACAGATTGTGCCGGCTAAACAAACAGTCTATAGGCGTTAGATTTTTCGTCTCGTTTCCGGGCTATAAACTGCAACTTTAAGCAGGACATGATTAAGAGTGTACAGATGGCGGCAATCGCCTGGTTGTATATTTTGGCGTCGACTAGAACGCAACGTCATCATCATTATTTCCAGCCTATTTTAGGTCCACTACAGGACGAAGACCTCTCGCAAAGGTCTCCATTTTACCGTATGCTGTGCGAATCGGTTCTAGTTTATGCCTGCTGACTTCCCGATTTGGCCACTTTGTTTAACCCTGTGCGGTCCTCGGCTACGTCTCCCAACCTTTAGTATCCACTCCGTCGGTCTAACTGACCGTCCGTTATCTGTCCTTCAGATTACGTGACCCGCTCAGGTCCACTTTGTCTTCTTAATATTAGCTAGAATATCGGCTATATCTCTGTTTGTTCACAAATCCACTCTGCTCTCTTTCCGTCTCCTCATTTTATGGCTACCATTTTTCGTGCCGTCGCACGTTGCGTGGCATTTGAATTTATTGGCTGGGCCTTTTTGTAGACATGTTTTTTGAATAAGGACAGTGGCGTCGTATTCAAATATGCAGTACTGTAACTTTGCGAAATATCAAGGTTGTAATTTATAAAAAAATAGCAAAGAAAGGAGTGAACATGTTTCTGTTGTTGCTCTGTGTTGTTGTGGTGCCCCAATTGTCTTACTGCAACAGCTTCACGTATTGAGAATAAAGCTGTTGGCGGAATTGGAGGGATGGGTTTTATTCGAAAATTATTATAGCGGTTACATCGCGAACAAGTTGCTTCCTCAAAGATCACTACATACCTCGCTGATGTTGACCCTGCTGGACTTCATGTGGCGAGCAGGAATGCCATCGACGCTCCACGTTATCTTGGGTGCCGGAGATCCCGTGGCTTCGCACTTGAGGAGCAAAGAGTCGCCGGGTTTCACTTTGAAATCCTTGGGTGATTCCAATAGAACAGGAGCGGTGTCTGCGCGGAATAAGAGCTTGGATTCAGTAAAATGAAACGTAAACAAAAGTTCAACGACGAAACATATATATATATATATATATATATATATATATATATATATATATATATATATATATATATATATATAATTCTGTTCGTCATATTACCGGTACCATTTTCAATATATAACTGTGTGTTATGCATTGAGAATACGTCAATAATTCTCCCCAGAACAGCGCGAAGTAGACGCAACGTGCAGAAAAGTGCTTCAAAAAGAATTTTATTTTTAAACCTTTGTTTGTTTGTAAGCAAATGTGCAGGCCTCGCAGGCGCTGACCACCGTTTTGGTACTACGTTTAATGCAGAACAAAGCACTACATACGTATAGAACAAAGCACTACATGTGTATTGTAGTGTTCCCGCGAGTAGTTCACATACTGCGAAACAGGCTACAAGTTCACCGTCCATCACGCCCCTATACGACACGTTTCTGCGACCCCCCCATCTCTGAGGTCGTGCTGAAGAGTCGCGCGTTATATGTCGAGGTATTTTCATGCGTCCCTTCCGCGAACGGTAAATGGTAGTATATTTTTTTCTGTTCGGTTTTTCAAGAATGGTTATATTTGCGAGCTTTCCGTGACGTTTCCGCCCGCATTTCAAAACTAAACCTTAGCACGGAGGCTCCTCTATATCTGCACGATTTTCGACTAGGCTTTTCACGCTGGCTACAGTTTTATTGCAGTTGGTCTTTAAGACTCACTTATAGTCCGGACTGAGAAAACTGAAGGCCCACCTCCAAGAATGAGCTGCGCCGATGCCTGCGCTTGCGCAAGAGCATTGTAGGCGAGGCACTGGTATATGCCGCCATCCTGGGTGGCCACAGTGGCCAGTTGCATGAGGTGCCGGTCATCGAGCAGGCGAACACGCACCCCGTCGTCCAGCAGCTCCTGGGCGTCCTTGAACCATCTGATCAGGGGTGGGGGTCGACCAGCCGACACGCAACGTAGGGATGCCGGCTGGCCGACGTGAGCGGTCAGCACCTCGGGTTCTAGGCGCGCATCCACAGGAGCTGCGGCAGAGGCGGAAAAATAACGGCAGAAATGAATAAGGTTTCTGCAAAGGAACACTAAAAACAGTAGGAAGTCTAGGCATTAGATATTACTTTAAGAAGGTCCTGAACTACTTATTTAACAAATGATCGAATGTCCTCAGTATTTAGGTTTATTGCATCGCGAATCGATTACCGCAAAAGTTTCTCGAATTCGTCTAGAACAGTGGTTCTCAAATGGGGTTCCGCGACGCCATCGCCCGCGAAAAAAAAAAAAGTTTTTGGAGGCGAGGTTAGACCAGTTCCAGTTCCTGCTCCAGGAACTGCAGCAACATTCTGAACAAGATCACCTCGGCTGTCCCAACGCCTCAATTAAAAACTAAGCCTGCTACTGAGCCTGATAATCTCAAACTACGTGCGTCTTTCGCGATTAAAAAAAATGGGCATGCTATAAATTTTCACGTACTACAACTCTTCCATATAAACAACGGCCCTTAATTGAATAATTAAAAAAATTAAGGAAGCTTCGTACTAGTGGTGCCAAGCCTGAAGGAAGTGCGGAACTGGACAGCCTTCTTTGTTTATCTTCGGTTTTCTCTTTCTTTCCTCCTCTCTTTGTTTCTTTTTTTTCCAGTTCTTTCTGCCTTTTTTTCCCTCTTTATTCCTATTTGTTCCTCTTTCTCTTCCAATTTTTTTCCTTTCTTTCTCTCTCTTTTTATTTCTCACTGGCTTCCTCTTTTATACGTAGTTATGTCTGCGTTATGCCAAGCGACGACAGCACATGACAGCATACGAAAGCCCGGGCCCCTAAAGTGCTCTGCACGTTAAAGTTAATTAACTAGCTTTAGTTAATTACTCATTTGAATGCAATTTTCGGTGCGGCGAAGTTTTCCTGCGTTGGCGTACTGTTCGCGAAAGCGACAGGGGCCTGACTGTAATAGCATTTTTATAAAAAATCTGTATTGTTAAAAAGACACCCTGTATAAGCGCTGCGCTTGAATTGTGAACATAGCTGATTGTTTGGACGAGTGGGGAGGTACAAAACAGTCATCGTGATAGATGCAGACTGCTCACATCGCACGTCGAGTGTGATGATGGCCCGTTCCTCGCCCACGGCATTGGTGACCAGGCACAGGTACTTTCCGGCATCCTGCGGCTCTACCTTGCGGATTAACAGGGATCCTTCGGTCGGTTCGTGCCTCGAACTTCCCACGACGACGGCATTGTGCGGGTTGGCAGTGCCCGCCGTGGTCAGTCTCTCCCATCTAAGCATAAATGAGAAATTATGCTAGATCATTATTAGCTGGATTGGTGATTGAATGCATGAATACATTGTTACATTCGCTAGCTGAGGGCTTATTGGCGGAGCACATGGGATAGGCACACACAAAATAAACTGCACGTTATGTAACTAAGTAATTGTCCGCTAGCATCAAAGTCACGCCGCACAGAAGTAACACTCACCAGGCTAAGAACAGGACATACACACAGTACACTCTCATACCTTCTGTCCGGTGGCGATCCACCTTTTTGGGAGAGATGTGGTAAAGCACTAACCATGCTTCACATTTTAATGCAGTGTAAAGAATTAGACACGCGTAGAAAACAACACTTTCCATTACCCTACCGACAGCAAATACCATTTCGCCCATCAATGTTCGTCGGTACGGAGCCGATCTTAAAACGCGAGTCACTGTTCCCATTTTTAAAAGACTGTGCGCAGTTTTCATGTGACATTACCAGGCAATCCGTAGCACGACCTGTCAACAGAGGTCGCTGCTCCATAGTTTTATTATCACGACCACACGCCATTCATTGTCACTACTCACTTGACATCACTCCCATGATTTTAATAGTTACATGTTTTACCCGCCTTAGCGCGCGGAATTTTAAGGCCGTTATACAGCCACTTACCATAATCATTGTTCACAGCTTTTGTCCCATGACCTGGTGCTCTCTGGCCATGAAATGGCCCTTGCGCCATGAAACACCATACATCATCATCGATGTTGCATTCGCTTTATTCTCTTTTGAGATCACAGCTGCCGCCTAACGAGAATTGTACATATCGCTAATAAAGTGAAATAAGTACGCTAAACAGTTACTACGTTCTCGCGCAGTATTTTCGCTCATTCACACAGGATGTTCTCGCTTTAGCTAGGTTTTGCAATCGCATGATGGAGAGTGAATATACCCGAGGACAGGGTGTATTCGCGAGCATTCGTATTTTGTGATCCGTCGGGGCTATTAACTGTTTATAAACGCTTGCGCTAGTGTTCCGACTTGGGACAGCTTACTGCATTTCAATAGTAGAGCACTTAGTACTTCTAATCATCCAAATTTTTACTAAAGAGGATTACGAACCTTCCCCTGTTGATTCATTTTATCTTTTTTAGTACTTGTTGTTCATCTTAGCGACAGCCAACTGCCATCCCATACTGTAGTAAAGAGCACTTTAGATCGCGTCTACTTTTTTGTTAACACACAAACAAAGAACCATTCACAAGGAAGGCATTATTTTCAACAAAGATCGACAAAGCGAGAGCATCAGCAGTAATTGCTATTTATGCCACAAGATGGCGAGTTTGGCTCCTTCGCAAAATATTGTGTTAAACAGATGTTGAAGCGAGCCGACACACAGAGCACAGGTCCTTTCGATCAAGCATGTTTGACAAGCTTTGGTCTTATATTGATCAGGAATGAAAGCAGTTACAGGTGCAGATTCAGCTTTTCCTTCTACTGGAAATTGTGCGTCAAATCGATTTTTTTTGTTGCAGTAGAGATCCAGTAGGAGTGTGCGAGAAATTCAAGTTAAGAGAGGACTTTAAGCCACTTCGAGCATACCTGCACATACCAGCAGGCTTAAATAAGTAGACCACTTCCCACCGTTATTCGCGAGTTACGCTTAGATTAACACGCCATGGTGGTCTAGTGGTTATGGTGCTCGACTGCTGACCCGCAGGTCGCGGGATCGAATCCCGCCCATGGCGGCCGCATTTTCAATGGAGGCGTAAAGGGTTGAGGCCCGTGTGCTTAAATTTAGGTGCACGTTCTCACTCACTCAATTGGGACGGCAAACCCCAACAATTATTACGTTTAGATTATATACACCCTGAATGTGTATACAAATATTGCAACGTTCTCCTGTAAAGTGAAGCAAGTGAGTACCAGTTCTTAAGCCTTCGGCGAGGTCCAAACATAGTACATAAAGGGCAAAGGCATGGCTTCGTAAAATCCCACGTTCTTTTATTTATGAGATAGCAAAGCTTCCCGCGCCTGTAAACCCGACAAAAATAATGAGGCCAATGAACTGCCTTACTTATTTCACGGTACTGAAATTCTGCCTTTAAGAATCCCTCTTGTTTCTTTTTTTGCGTTATTTACATCCTTGTGTTTCAATTGTCCCCAACCTTTGCTGTTTTATTTTGTCATCGACAGCGTTCCGTTTACGCTAGTCAGTATTTACAAAGTCTGGAGTAAGCTACACCGGGCAGGGAAGTCGCGCTTCTAAGCGATTCACATTGCAAATTCGATTCTGCGCGCCCCGATAAAGCCTCTACGCCTCCTGTTTACTTTTCCTCCACTCAGAGTTCTATTTTCGGCAGCCGAGCTTCGTCCAGGCGGAAATCCCGAGTGCGATGCCGAAAAACCTATTTCAAAGTCAATCGACCCAGACCGCAGTGAAACCAAGCTGACAACTGCAGCTCCTCGGAGGACGCACCACTGGCCGATGCTATTTTGTTCGTGGCAGAGACCACACACGCTTCCAAAGGAAGATCGGGAACGTGCTGGTGCTTCCTCAGCACGCATTGTGGTGAGCTGTGTATGGACAGTTAGAGTTTGTGCTGAAGGATCTGGATCAGGAGGCTTTTGCGGGAAGGAAACAGCTAGCAACTTCGAGGAGCTGGAAAAAAAAGAAAAGAGGGAACACGCACAGGAAGAAATGTGGAAGAACGCAGAATGTGATGACTGCGCCGGAGTATACTAGGCAGCAGGTGTCTGAAAAAGTTAGGCGTGCAAAGACACATGCCAGAGAAGGCAAGTTGGCAACACAGACACCAACTATCAACCGAAAGGTCACACTAAGGCGGAAAAGAAGGTATACACCAGGCTTATCCACGCATGCTCACGAATAGCAGCGCCACTGGCTAATCTGGGACGCGTTGATAGCAGGACGTTTGTGTTGTCTGTTTCGATTCTCCTGCGTGTGTATCCGCACATCTTATTATTTCTACAATTAGTCTCTACCGACAAGCCCAAAGTTCTCTCCTTCGAAGCTGTCGGGCGGTGTAGTTTGTTGGTCGTATAAAAACCTGGCGTCTGGGAGTATGACATTACGTGATCGTGACCGACACGCATCGATTGATGTTCTCTGTGTTATTTTGCGGGGTGTTAGGATGGGGCAGCGGCGAATATAATTGAATCCCAATATTCGAGATTCCGGATTACGTACCCCGCGTGAGGGTGCCGTCTCCTTAGTCCCCGACATATTATAAAGCGTAGGGCAGAGTGACGCCTCGAGCAGAATATCGTACACCGTGTGCTTTGCATTCTTGTGGTAGGTTACTGCGAAACGCAATGTAGGTGAAGCGCGGAAAATAAACGTGAGGGCGGCCCGAGGAGGTATATGGATATTGACCGGTACGCGGCGTGTTATATTCGCGGGGAGCCCCCGAAAAGGAGCAACAAGCGAACAACCGAGATACTTCGGCGCGAAGTGAAGGACGAGCCCGCGCGCGAGACGACGTGAAGAGGCTCTCCGTCTTCATCCACCAAGATACTACGGCAGAGGAGGACGACGACCGAGAAGCCAGGAAAGACTGGAAAAATACGCGGGACGACACCTCTTCTCCTCTTTCCTCTTTTCTCATCTCATCCCCTATACACCCGAAAAGGCGTGTTTCGGCACCGCACGGTCTCCTTTCGGCCAGCGGTCATTCCCTGCGGCTAGAGCCCAAAACTGGCATGCGACATCCTTCGCAGCTTCCTCTTTCTTTTCTGTCTTGCGAGTCTGCGTAGCGGTCTCGGTTTCTCACTACGCCTGGCTTCTTCTCGATACTCGTGTGACGCGTCCGTTCTGTCGAAGCTTTTCTTTTTTAGGAGCGAAGCTCCTTAGGCCCACACTCCTCCGCGCCGTCGAAGCTCCCTTCTCTTTAATCAACGCTTTAGGTTGCAGTGGCCGGTGATATAAGAGAAGATGTTTAGGCCTTGAGCGGTTTGGTTCTAGCGCACAAGAAATTTGAGGTTAAAAGAAATAACAACTGGTTATAATGGTCGTCTTCGCTCTCGCCACCTTTATCGTGGATTGTGAAACGACGACCATCATTCTAGCTTTGTCGAAGGTAGTAGCAGACGGTCTCCCCCCCCTGGCGACGGCGCAAAAAGACAATGGAAGGCTGAGCTGAGTTCTGTCGCCACCGTCGAAGCTCCCCGCCGCAACAGCGCTCCCACCTCTCTCCCTGCGCTGCGCGCACCGCACTCACTCTCTCAGTCGTTCCCGCCACCGAGCGCAGCACACGCTCTCCCCACCCGCTCACCACCCTACCGCCTTCATGAAAGCCAGCAGCGAGATCAGGCGCATAGTCGTTTGCGTCCCATTTCTAAGGAGCTCCGCTCAACGGTTGTATTCGTACACGGAACTACTGATTTTTTGTTTCGCATTGTGGTGGCTAAGTAGAGAAGCAGTGTTCTTTCACCGCTGTATTTTTAACAGCGAAGCTGTTTAGGGCAGCCGTAATTTGTGCGGCCTATCTTTTGTGGGCTATCCTGTGCGGCCTATCAGGTATGTGCCACTGGTCCACTAAAGATGAAGAAGACAACACTTAGCCCAACAAACCCGCTACTCACCACTGGTCCACTAAAACGCAAGAAGGCAACATTTAGGCCAATGTGTGACCGCCTCTGGTTCTCAGTAGCAACCATGGAACGACCCATGGGCCCTACCATGGGACAGAGGACAGTTCGTATACTCCCAAAGAAGACGCTGCGCTTCGCGAAGCAAGGCTCGCTGCTATGCGGGAGAGGCAGCGGCAACGTCAGGCCAATCCAGAGTACCCAGCTAGAGCAGTCGAGAACAAAAATTGCGCAGCCTATCAGAAAACTATCATCATCATAAACGGGTATGTGCCACAGAAATCGGGTAAATTCCACTACTCACCACTGGTCCACCAAAAGGAAGAACGGAACTGTTAGCCCAACATTAGGAAACGGCGAAGACAGCGGCGGTTGCGAGAAGACCCCGAAGCGATGGAAGGCCTACGCCAACGACGACGTGCCCGTAGGTCTATGAGAGGTACGAACGCTTTATTTCTTCGCGAGTTTCTGTCTCTGGAGTTTGTACATCCGTGTCGTGTCTGTGACCACGTGTGCTTTAACTCGAACCTCTCTGTGCTGAGAATCAACGTAGAAACAACCTAGCATCACCTAGCTAAAGCCTAGCAATGAGCTAGAAGAAACCTAGACACAACCCTCATCACCTAGCTAAGGCCTAGAAACAACCTAGAAGCAACCATATTAGTCTTCAGAATCGTCCAGTTTAGCTCTCAAACGCCTTGCGCGACTTAGTGCAAGCTTCGCCAAAACTTCTCGACACTTCTGTCTCTGGTTTGCCTTCTCTTTTGCTAAAACGTTTTACTGTTTGGTCATTTTTTTGCATCTGTTTTATATAGAAGGTACGGCGTGTGTATCAGATGCCTTGCGAGCGCTTTGCTTTTTACGTTAAACGCATGCTGCGTTGAACATGCTTCTCGCGGACAATGTAGAGACTAAGAGGATTGCAGAGGATTACGGGATTGCAGCCACAGGAATGTGGATGAACGCCTAAAGACTAGGAATATGCTTTATTGTATCGTTCGTGTTTTTGATGATCAGGAAAAAGTACGACGTAATACGCACCTGGCTCTAGTAGGAAGATCACGCTCATCGAATGCTTCTTTGCAGATATGTGTTTCTGTTACACGCATTTCTGCCCTTTAAGAGTCTCACAAAGGTGCGTGCCTTTATATCATAACAATTTTCTTGTTAAAAAAAGGAATGATTACAAACATGCACATCGTGCACCAAAACGAGCGCACGTGGTGGGTCTCGGCCATATTCTCGACAGCCTGGCGGTCCTCATGGCCATGTGACATTATAAAGTAATCGAATCGCCCATAAGCCAGGATTTTAAAATGCAGACATTCCTTTCCGACATGGTGCCAAAGGCATAAGCGTCATAGGAGTGACTGTCGTTGTTATGGATACATGTGTGACAGCTTCTTGTTTTTTTCTCTGATTCTAGCCACTGTTGTAGAAATGCTATGCAGCACTCGTATAACCGCCTGATACATTATGACACTGCAACATGATCGTCACATCGCCGAGTAAGAACACGATATGACATTTCACTAACGTTCAAGCAACTGTGGCGTATGGTCATCGAACATGCTGACAATAGTGATAATAACAAGAACTTCTGGATTTACGTTCCAACACCGCGATATGATTATGAGGCGCGCCGTAGTGAAGGACTGCGCATCAATTTTTACGTCGTAAAGTTCATTAACGAGCACCTACATTTACATCTACAAGGGCGTTCCTGCATTTCGCCACATCGAAATGCACCCGCCGGAGCTGGTAATAGTTTTGTGTATAACTATAGCAAAATGACAGCGCTTTGTGTCTCAACTTCCTCTCTTGTCGATATTTTTTGCGCGCTGTTTTCCTCCAAGAAATGGTAATATTTAACTGCAATGTTTACTTCGATGAAGAATCATCCAACGATTGGGTGTCTCTTCGTTTAGGCAGGGGAAACTTTCTCTCTCGAAATAGTTAGTGCGGTCAAATTGTTGACCATCTTAGGGCAGTTAAGCGACCTTCGTTGCAATATCGTATTCGCCGAAAGTGATTAGTGGTCTAAGAATGAAGATTGCGAAATGAAAATTACTCACAAGTATTTGGGTGGTGGATATCCCTGGGCGGCGCAAGGCAGTTCCACGGAGTCACCTTCGTTTGCGACGACTGAAGATCGCACGTTTGTGATGCGCGGTGGGACGTTCACTTTAAGATCTGTTCGCCCAGACAAAAAAAATGAAGACCGAAAATCAATCGACAAGGTTTACAACATCCTCTCTGCATTATAGCACGAACGAACGGGACACTAGGAATAAGTAATAAAATAACATATTCTACAAGGAAACCAGCTGAAATCACGTTTTCTTTTGCGTTGGTAATTTGCATTGCGTCACATTGACTTGCCAAAACCGAAGTAATAACCAAATTCTATTGTCCCCAGCCATAATACCCAGCGTACAAATGTTCTTAGTCTTGCGACTTTCCTGACTTGAGGTAAACGATATACCGAGGTCACCGATGCACTTTAGCTGCTGCTAGATTACTGTCAGGAATATCTTTATTCAATTTCTCTTCAACTGTAGGAGTGAAAAATAAAGTAGGGGTGTGCGAATATTCGAAATTTTCGAATATTCGTCGAATATTACATTCGAAATATTCGTATTCGATTCGAAAATCGTGTATTCGGAAAGTTTCGAATATTCTATAACTTCGAAATTCGAAAAATTCGAATATGCGATTCGATTATCATGCAGAAAATAACTCGTCTTCCACATTTCTGCTGCGTTCGTATAACTAAAAACGTTGCCGAGAGGAGCGATAAACATCGTAAGTACACGGAGGCACGATATCTGCCTGTGACGAGCGCCCCAATACGTATGATTTATTGCTGGTGCATCGCCGACGTGCAGCGCTGTTGGCGATATGTAACCGTACATTTTTAATATTATGCGGCCGTAACGTGCCGCACTACCAGTCGTTCACTATGCGGGACCACTTCTGAAGAAAGACAGTGACCCATGTGACTGGTGGCGGACTGTAGGCACCTTCAGATACCCCAGTCTGGCAAAGCTTTGCCCCATGTACCTCCCTATACCAGCCGCTTCTGTTCCAAGCGAGCGTGCCTTTTCAGTGGCAGGGGGGGGGGTTGTCTCTGTTAGAAGGGAGCGCCTGCTGCCTGATCATGTGGAGCAATTTATATTTCTTCATGATAACACCTAGTCATTACTTTCATTGTGCCGTGATATTTGCTTGCGTTGTGATGTGCATTGTGCTAGCATGGACATTGTGTTCTGGAGATACCAGTGTATGTTGTGTTGCCAGTCAGGCTGTTAATGTTTTTTTTTTCAAATAGCTACATTTTAAATAGAATATTGTCACTGTGGAGGCATTTTCCCTTTCATATTCGATATTCGATTCGATATTCGAAGGTGGATATTCTTATTCGATTCGTATTCGATTGATATTCGCACACCCCTAATATAAAGACGTGATACGAGGCTCCAGGGTAGATTGTCGCGTTATGATGATAGGATTGAAAACTTTTAAGGAATCCTATTCCCTCTTCATAAACGTTGACATGAGGAAAAAGTCGGCCTTTGAGCCATAGCTTGAATAGCAAGCAATGGTTTACGCAAAATGTATGGACATACATTCACTAATGATGTGCGGATGTGCTGCCACCCGTCGAAACATTCTATGAAATATTTCGCTACGTGGCTTTCTCCTTTTTCCAAGTTATTAGCTAGGAATGTGTTTTCACGTCCATGACATATTTCTTACTGTTCCAACATACATATCCTCCTTCTTTGTAATTAAAAGATAATGTGGGCCTTAGCGTCTACGAGGGCAACACGCGTGTCTGTATGCTTTATACTTACACGTACGTATAACCATACGTACTGTTCCTTGCTCTGCATTGATAGCGAGTTTCCACTCGTACTATTTTCCTCCTGTCAGTACATAGGGTACGCGTACGCCTGTGCATATCTTACTATTTTGCTTTAAAGCGATAGCGTTAGTACTCGTTTTGCAGAAATTACGGTGTCGGTGTCGGCGTCGGCGTTAGTTAGTAGTGCTGAATTTTATGGGGCAAATGTAACAACGGCTATAATTCGTAGGCCATAAAAATTAATGTTCAGTGAAGATATGAAAGGAAATAGAAGAGTTAGGGAAAGGTAGAGCGTCTTGCGGAACTAAGGTAACCAGTGTTACCTGTCACGACAAGTCTGCCGTAGGAGCTGAGTTTGGTCTCTCCAGTTAGCCGGTGCCAGGCACGACAGCGAAATTCGGTGGAAGCGTCGCTCTGTTGAACTTGGCGCACTTGCAACTCTCCGCTAGGAAACACGCTCATCCGACCACCTAGAAAGAAAAAAAGAGGGAGCATTTGTTTATTCCTGGAATAATCACCTGTTGCTGGGCTAGCTTGTTGCTGGGCTAGTTGGCTCATAATTGTTAACTTCAGAGC
Organism: Rhipicephalus sanguineus; assembly: GCF_013339695.2. Taxonomy (NCBI): domain Eukaryota; kingdom Metazoa; phylum Arthropoda; class Arachnida; order Ixodida; family Ixodidae; genus Rhipicephalus; species Rhipicephalus sanguineus. Next base: position 123,531,210 of record NC_051180.1, on the reverse strand, counting down.
GCAAATTCTGTACGGGACATAGAAGAACAAACACAGGACAGGACAAGCGCTAACTCGCAACTATATTCTGTGGAAACTGTCCCACACACACACACACCACACACACACACACACACACACACACACACACACACACACACACACACACACACACACACATATATATATATATATATATATATATATATATATATATATATATATATATATATATATATATATATAAATTTACCCGCTCTCCCATCATAGCCACTCATTAGATGTTTTAATCTGCATTCTGGCGATATATATTTTAGCAGCGAAGATGTTCAGAAAATCGCTCCTTCTTCACCCTGTACCAAAAATATATCATCATCATAAACGGGCATGTGGCACAGTAATTGGGCTAATACCACTACACACAACTTCCACTAAAAAGGAAGATGGTATCAGTTAGCCCAAGAAGTGGCTGCCAAGCGACGGCGGCGAGCCGAAGACCCCGAGTACGTACACTGTGAGAATACTAGGGAACGGGAAAGGCAACTACGGCCGCGAGACGACCCCGAAGCGATGGAAGGCCTACGCCAACGACGACGTGCCCGTAGATCTATGAGAGGTGCGTACGCTTAGTTTCAGCGCGAGTTTCTGTATCTGGAGTTTGGACATCCGTGTCATGCCTGTGACTGTGAATGGTTTAACTCGAACCTCTCTGCGCTCAGAATCAACGTAGAAACAACCTAGCATCACCGAGCTAAAGCCTAGCTACGACCTATAGGAGCAACCTAGAAACGACGTGCATCACCCAGCTAAGGTCTAAAAACAAGCTAGAAGCAATCAGATTAGTCTTCAGAATCGTCCAGTTTCTCCGTTTCAAGCCTTGCGTGGTTTAGTACAAAGTTCGCCTGTATTCTTATTTAAAAATTTTTTTTTGTGGTTAAGATGGGCAATGCGCTTGCGCATGCGGGCTGTGCAGTATATATACGTAGGAAAGTTTTTTTCCCAATAAAGATGGTTGCGAGTTAGCGCTTGCCCTGTGCTGCTTGTGTTCTTCTATGACGCGTACCGAATTTGAGCTCTCAAGTTTAGTGTTATAGTTATGCGTTTAAATCAAGATATGAAGGCTTCGCAGATTAAGATGCAATATAATAAAACCATAGCAAAATCATTCATGGTTACTTGCATGTTGTTACACAGGTCATTGCAGCGTTTTCGCCATGCGTATACAGTAAAACCTCGGTGATACGAATCTCGCGGGGTTACCAAAAATATTCGTATCATCCAAAATTCGTATCACCGGACACCATGGAAAATTTATATGCGACAAAAGAAAGTTGGCATACGTTTTGATTCAGTGTTTATCAGGGCCGCAGCGACGTCATCAACAGCTCTGAATGATTGCCAGCAAAGTTTTTGGACGTCAACGATCATACTTGCACTCGTAAATACACGGTGCATGAGCGCGTTTGTAATAAATGAACCAGATGTGTTGTGCCCCGTGACCGCTAGTAGCACCTTCCTAATCTTACTGCGCTGTTTTGCATGACACGAGAGTACTGCGGCGAAAGTGATTTAAGAAGGGCTTTGGCACACTATAGAGGCTAAGCTCCTTTGCCAAGACCGTCCGCTTCGTCTCTTGGGGTTTTCGTTCACCTTTCACGGGACTTCATGACGGACGCGCAGCCCAAGTTTCAGTCTTGTTTAATAGAACGTCTGATTGCGGGGACATGGCTTGCATCGACGTGGCAGGCACGTGTTAACACAGTATAAAGACGCTGCTGCCTCGAGCACAGGAGCACGCGTCAACGCGTCGGAAAGAAAAGCGTGACGTCAACGTCATCTGTAATCTAAACGCGAATGCCCCTAAAGGCCTCCAAGATTCGCGCGCACTATCTCGAAGGCAACGACGAACCGTTGACGGTCGCGCAGCGTGCATGCCCACGCGTGACTGCCGCGTCTTCCGCGAGAGCGCGGGGGCCACCTGTTCGTACCTGTACGCTAGCGTACGTTCGTATCAAACGTCGCGGGGTGCAAATCGGTTCGCAACAACCGCACTCCAATGCATTGCAGGCTAATGGGCCTAGGCCGGGACGACAAAAAAATTCGTATCACCCCGAAATTCGTATGAGCCGTGATCGTACCATCGAGGTTTTACTGTACCTATCGTTATCTTTTTGCAGTATGTACGCTTTGTGCCAGCAAGCTCTCGTACGACGTAAATCGTTAATCGTCGTACGAATAGAGCCTGTTCCGGAGAGACCGATGATCATGCTCCTGAGAGGTATACCTTGCACTGTCAGCGAAAGCGTTGTTGGTGTTGTTTGGCTCAATTGAAATCACAGTTACCTTGGAGTGACGCGAGAATGGGCTTGTTGGTAGTGAAACGTGAGGAAATTTGTAGCGCACTCTGAAGGACACGGACGAAGGAAGTGAAGACAGGACAATGCACTACTACTGCGCATTGTCCGGTATTCACTTTCTTCAAAGTGCGCTACAAGTGTGGACAGTCACCTTGCCTGTGCGTGCTATGACGGGCTTTTGACTCAACGCGAACTGAAAGGGGTGCTCAGGTGGAGCATTTGCCTACAGATCTAGCTAAGCTCTGTCCGTGTGAAGTTAGCAACACCTCCCCATCCATCCCCTTCAGATAGAAAACTACGACAACGTTTCGGCTCTTAGCTTGGGTTCAAGACAGGTTCCGGTAGTTTCACGCGACTCACAGAGAACGACTGTACGGCATTTCAGGGTTTTTAAATATCACCTCCTTCTAATAGTTCGTAACCTATTTTCTCCTCTTATTCACCTCTCTTTGAAACCTCTATTGTGACCTAGTGGAGATTATTTACACTATGTATTGCCGCGAGGCCCATCACCGTTGGTTCCGAGCTGAGATACTACAGAAAACTTCTCGCTGTATACGTAAATGGCATGGTATATCGCTAAACCAGGTCTTGTAACACTATACGAGTGGTCTGGCCTTGGCCGGCCGCATTTGAGAACACACACACACACACACACACACACACACACACACACACACACACACACACACACACACACACACACACACACACACACACACACCACACACACACACACACACACACACACACACACACACACACACACACACACACACACACACACACACACACACACACACACACACACACACACACACACACACACACACACACACACACACACACACACACACACACACACACACACACACACACACACACACACACACTGGCTACAATATTAACGAACGAGGAGACACTTGTGTTATTCTGACTTCCGAACAATGATCGAAATAAACCGCGCCCATCTGAGGCCACTCCCCACTAATATGAACAGGCAGATTGGCTCGGAGACATTAAGCGATCGCCCGCACAGATGAGCTGTATGGCGACGTACGGGGCAGGTGCACGGACTGAAAAGCACGTTCGTTTTTTCCGCAATAAGAATTGGAAAAAAACCCAATCATAATCACTGGCCTTGCTGGCTGAAGCCACGCCCAAAATGTGGGATTATATCGTTAGTTAAGAAGTGCCCAATGCCATTATTTTCCTTTGTTCACGTGTATACTCGTTGTTGCCATTATTTGCTCGATATTTCGCACAGAAGCATCACGTCTCCGGTTTCATGGAGACGTCAGCTTTCCGATAGTTACTGTCATTGCTCACATGGTCGAGCGGGAAAGCATGTAAAACTGTGTTCGGAATCGCTGTACCATAGCCTCCTCAGCCTTCCAGTTGAAACAGATGCAACGAATTCGGGCTTTACAAAACATTTACTACGCGATTATGGACTGTCCTGGAATTGCAAGCGCATCGCACGCTCTCTCAACTAATGTTGAAGTTTGTCCCTGTACCGCTTAGCCACACTTGTTCAGTGTTGAAGATTAAACGTTAGCTGTTCGTCCCGCTAGCAACTGAAAACGACCTGCGGTACACGCAGCGCTGATATATAGGAAGAACGATTTGCGTACTTGGCCCACTCATATTGAAGCGAAGCTATCTTTGTGAACTTCTGCGGGCTTAGCTGTCTGTGGCTGCTGCTGCCAGTTGCTGTCGTTAATCAAACAGGTGACACTTAACAAATGCAGCAGATCCAACTTGATCCCACCTAACTTCCTGCCTGCCACTTACAGTCAGCCAAGTGACTTTCGGTCTTCTATGCTCACCTTCGGTGTAGTGTGCTCACAATCTGTTCCAACTTTCAGTCTGCCTATACCTCCCTTCCGGACTACACTTCACTGCTGGTTGTTGCCTGACTAAGGAAGATCTGTGAGACAATTTTGGTCAGATAGGGTAGTCTACATTGTGAACAATTTTATTACGACGCACAACATGGGTAGAAGAGTCCCGTGAACACACTTCGCGTCTATCGCATCTCAGCGTTGGGTGAAAAGACAATGGTGTGAAGGGGCTTCGCTGTCTGTGCATTCCAGCAGGGCGCGTTGAATCTGCGGCCGTCTTTTACAAGCTGATCCAGAGTTGTACAGTTTGTAAGTAGCACCAAACACTGCATCCACGAACACACACTTGTACAGCCATAGGCAAATGAAACGTCAACAAAATTTACGAAATGGTAGAACTTTAGCTATCCGTAACTCGGAAGTTCATTCTCGTGCGCCTCTCATTATGCAGTCGCCAATGATTGCTTATCTCTTAGAATAAGCGTGCATTCTGAAGTCACGCTGACATTATGCGTACTGGTGTGAACAAAAGAAAAAAAACGATTTAATTAGCATTAGGTTGTTCGTATTTCAGTTGTATGACTCTACACATAGGACAGCAGGAAAAATGAAATGTAGATCTGAACATCTAGCTTATACGGCGGAGATTGCGTAATTGAAGAAAAAAAAAGAATAGAAGCATTCAGACCATTGGCAACGGTGTCGGTCTTGTCGTCAATCTTCTGCTCCCACGAGACGACGATTACATCATCACGCACGAAGGACGGCACGTGACATCGAAGAACGGCCGTGTTTCCGGCGATGGTGAATTCGTCGTACACTTGCACTTCGTAGTATTGCTCCACAACTGCGTACAAGAAAAAAAAAAGAGAGAAAAAGAACAGACGAGATAATGGAGCACGCGTTGACGCAGTCTTCTATCGCCACATTTTGCGAGAAGGTATAGCGGCATGTAAATCTCGAGTTAGAAGCTAACTCGCCTCTTTGGTAAAATACTTACGGTCTGAGGAAGATTGGATAGAATATACCAAAATTACCGCTTTCTTGCAAAGCACATTTTTTTCAACGCGGCCGGCGTTGACGAAGTAACATGATTGTGAGGAGGTGTTAATGCGATAAAAAGGGTGGCTGCCACTACATCACCTAAACACACACATGCGCGGTATCTCTGCGTGCTGAAATGCACGAACAAGCATAAATGTTTGTGCTTGCGATACTTAACACGCGGCACAATTTATCCTAATATACAGTGCACAATTTAGGCACTATAATTGACATTCAAAAGTGGCAGTGCAAATAATATTTTTTGGCAATGTAAATGAGTTCTGCGGAATCCCGCAAGGTGGCGGAAGGGTTATGAAAGAAGACGATCACTCGTTTGTAGCACCAAGCCACAAGGAAATCCATAACAATTTCTCAGGAACAAAGCCTCTTAGTTGCCGAAAAATTCGTTCTTGGTTTGAACCCCGGACCAGGACGAATTTTACGGCAACTAAGAAGCCTTCTTTCTGAGAAATCCGTATGGACTTGCTCGTGGCTTCATGCTACAAACGGGTGGTTGTCTATTGTCATAATATTTCTGAGGTTTGCTTTTGCACGCTACATGTGGCAGTTACCATGCCTAAGAATTCGATACGCAACCAACTTAACGCATGAGCACGTAGCCTCAGGTAATGGAAAACAACATGTAACCACTACCTATATCAGAATTTGAATGGCGCAGGCTGAGAACGCATGTCGGAACAGATTCTCTCAGCCTGATGCATCTCAAGGAGCACCTCTGAGGAGTAAAGTCACACCTTATGATACACCGCCAGAAACAACGATCTGAACAGTTTAGCTCCGTGCGTTTGATTCAACTGGGCCCAACTGAAGCGCGTGTGCCAACGGTCTATGGATATTCCATTTATATATAAAAGATTCGCTAGCCTGAAAACATTCGAGAGGTGAAAAAGAAGAAATCAGCAACAAAAGCCAATATGCCATTTGCTTGTATTTATTCTATCACCTCAGCGCAATATTTTCATTCATATCTCTGTCTGTCAGAATTGAGTTGACTGTTGGAGTAAAAGCATGCTACGTTAAGATACCTGAGCCCGTCTTGTGATTCTGTGTACTAGCGTGAGCTACAGTGCAGGTGAACCTATACTGTGTGACGCAACAGTCGAACCAAGATATACACGAACCTGCCCGCACGCGCACTTCCGTGCTCAGGATGGCTCCGAAAACGTTTTCTGCTCTGCATCGGTATGTGGCACCGTGCGCTTCCTGGCGAAACTGCGACGCTGCGAAGGGTGGAAATCGTAGCGTGCCGTTTGGAAGGAGCATCAAGAGTCCTTGAAGGGGCTCCACTTCGACACCCTCGCGCAACCACGTGACCCTCGGTTGAGGCTGGCCAACGACAGCGCAGTTTAGCGATGCCCCCGTCGTGTTGGAGAAGCGCAGCTCCGATACCAGGGGTTCCAGAAGTCGAGGACCCAAGCCCTGTGGACTGCTCCGAACGGGATGTGCTGCGTAGCATCAAATAGAGAAAGGAGACGAGACGTCTTAGTTGACACATCGCGATCACAAATCGTATTCTATTCGTAAAACAACTGACGGCTCAACAACTACACTAGTCAATATTGTCGGCATGTACGATCGGTGTGGTAGAACGTTATGCGTGCAATCAGATACATTAAAAATGTGCTTGCCGGGATAGTTTTACAAATAATCCTGAGAGCTGGATGATTATGTATGTATTTTTTTTATCCCGTGGCCCCAGCACTACTAACAATGATCACTCAGTCGCAGCTCCATTAGATGTTAGTGGCAATGTTATTGAAGTAATGTACTCACAGCCGTAGCTCGAAATCTTGGTAACAGTTTCCTCTCACTCAAACAGGTGAAACCAGTGTAAAGAAGTATAGAGAAAACAGTATAGACCCAGCGCCCATAGAGAAGTTAAGAAAATGACAAGCCTCCCTGCTTCAAGTGAGCAAGACTTGCTTCGGGTGTTTTTCCTGTGGCGAGCAATTCTTACTTGTTCAGGAGCAAGCATGACTTTCTCAGTGACGTAAGTCGAGCTATAGGATATTCAACATTCGTTCCCCGTATCAGCTTCCATAGGCTCCAGCGTTTAAGCACCGTTAGACGCTTGCAAAACTACGGAGTGAGCGCCATTTTTTAATTTTTACCTAAACATAGATATGATGTGGGAGCCAAACATTAAGCAGTATCTCAGAAAAAGAAACCTCTGTCACTGATATTAAAATACACAATACCACGCTTGTTTTCGCACAGCTGTGGTGCCACCGTGGCCAAGAATACGCAATGCGGGACGGTGTGCATTGCATCAAATTGCGTTGAACTCTTATGTGATCACGATGAATTAAAGGTCAGAGGGGCTCATATCACCGCTCCAAGTTTTAAATGCGAATGCATTTCTTAGTCGGGGGTTGTCATGCGTCCCTGGCCGGCGTGCGCATAGATCTCTCCACGCGCGCTCCTCCTCGCCCCTAGCAACAGCTGCGCCGCGCCTAGCAACCGGAGCAGGTGGTGAGCGGGGGAGGATAAGGGGTAGGAGGAGCGCGCGGGCGTGTGATGGCGCTCGCATCGCGGAGCAGCGCAGGGTAAGGGAGAGGAGGAGTGTACCTAAAGTCCCTGAAACTTCGTAAAGTAGCGACATACGTGCATAAAAGCGCGCCTCCTCTCTTTTCTCCCTCCTCTGCCCTTTCCGAGGCTGACGCCGCGTCGGCATTGGCCAACTGCCGTCACGTGGAACAGCGCGCAGCGTTCGTTTTACAGTCGCTCGCGACTGCCATCTTTGCTCTCGAAGTGCGGGCTCGCTGGCTCTCAGCGCACGTGTTCTATGGATACTCACTTTCCATTCCGCGTGCGTTGTGCTCTGAGATACCTTGCACACAAGACCAACGTTGCGGTTGGTTGCCATGGGCTTCTGCTGCGCTTTCGGATGCCGAAACAAATAAAGCGAAGGCAAAAACAGTCCGGGAAGCTCAACGAGTTGCGAAGGAAGACTTGGTTACACCGAACCGGAAGATGGAACTTTCGGCCGACGTTTTCGACGCGACTATGCGAGGTAAGTCGCTATCCTCGTACTCGTTGAGGTTCGCGCAAATCACTGCGTGCTATAACACCGGACAGGTCTCAGGTAATTGTGCAGTACGTCGCTATTCATCACACGTCTTTTTGCTGCTTCTCAGTGTTTTTTTTTTCAAGAATATATGGTTAGAGAGAGAGAGAGAGAGAGAGAGAGAGAAGATTCTTTAATGAAATGCCCGGAGAGGTTAGCCTGGTTTGTCGCCTGGCTTGCTACTCCAGGTGTCGGGTGATTATGGTATGATTTTCTGCTTGACGTGATGCGCCTACTGGTTTGAGTTTGCGGTATTGGTTTGTGCGCCTAGCATGGCACGCCGACTACGGAGGCACGTCGACTGACGATCGAAAATGTGATTGCGAAACTTCAGAGATTCGGCGGAGTTCTTTTGAAGAAACAAAGCTGCAGTGTGAAAGCTCACATTAGGAGTGGTACTCTCTGTTTGTTTTTGTTGCGTGCTCGTTTCTTTTTTTTTTTCTTGGAGCAAATAGCTTTCTCTGGCTCTTTTACGTCGACAGATCCGCCGGTGGACTTGCGATAGAAGGCAAAGCGTGCGTGCCCAACCGAATCGCAAGGTGCGTTCATCGTTTAGGAACCTCACGTACACGTGTTATTTAGCGCGAAGGTTTGCGTGCCATTTCGTGTGGAGATTTATATCCGCGAGTGGCTTTGCGCCGCGGTGGAGCAGAGGTTATGGTGCTCGGCTGCTGAGCCGAAGGTCGCGACCGACCGCGGCGGTCACATTTCGATGGAGGCGAATAGCTTGAGGCCAGTGTGCCGTGCGATGTCAATGCTCGTTAAAGAACATCAGATGGTCAAAATTTCCCGAGCCCTCCACTACGGCGTCTCTCATAATCATATCGTGGTATTGAAACGTAAAACCCCAGATGATATTATTATCCGCGAGTGGAGCTCTCGCGAAGGAAACGTTTACGATGGCAGCTGGCTAGTTTATTCGTTCGCTTGCTCGTTCATTACGCAGCGAGTATAGTTCGTAGGTCAAGTACGTCTACGAGGCGCACTTGCGCACTATGGTTGTTGCGTCTAATATATATGTCTTAACGAATCAACCAACGCTGTCTAAATGTATCGACTGGAAATGATGTACGCAATTCTGGCGCATTCTTCTTTCAATGCTCCGAGCTGCTGCTTGCACTGACAGTCATTTTCTAAATAAATAATAGTCGCCACTCTTTAACTAGCATAATACCGCCAACACCCATTGCCCATGTGTTTCTTGCACTCTAAAAACTGTCCGCACCCTTTGTGGAGTCTTCTTGCTCCTCACCAATAACCGTCCTCCGGCTAGTTTGCGCTTCCTTTCTTGAAAACTCGGCACTCGCCACTTTCCTATCAAGGTGCTGTTTAATAACACGCACGCCATTCGTGACCTGGAAGTACGGCGCGCCCGGCGATAATGCAAGGAAAGACACGCGAAATTGATGGTTATTGTTTCGGGACAGGAATACGCCTCATAGCAGGGAGAGATTTGGTGAAAAAAAAAAAAAAAAACAAGCGAGCCAGATGCTGGATATCGTTTTGTGGGAAAGAGATGCCTCAAATACGCGCTTTTGTATTGCAGTGTACAGTGCGACATAATACAGGCACGTATAGCGGCGTTAACTATATTTACCCAACCGATACTTCGGAAGGGCTACCTCTAGTGCGTACTGGCAGCCTCAGTACGTCATTGGTATGCGCGGCGAATTCGCCTCGCGAGGACGACGTGTACAATGTATCAGTTTCAGAAGGCTTCATGTAGAGCGGGACATTAACGTTAAACATTACACATGTCCTTTACAACCGTGTCCTAACATCTCCTTAACAGCATATAATTAAAAAAAATGAATACCAAGAGCTAGACGGCTAGTGCGAATGCTTAAAGTGCGCCGCCTGGCAAGCGCGCGCTCTCTTTGCGAAGCGTCGTCTGCTACGCAGGAGCAAGGTAGGTGGCGCCATGCTCGAAAAGAGAGTGCGAAGGAGAGGAGAACGAGGAGGAACGCAAGCGGAGGATGAAAGTGTCGCTACTTTACGAAGTTTCAGGGGTTTTAAGTGTACCCGGCGAGGGCGCTCGCATCGCGGAGCGAGCTCCGCGATGCGAGTACGGGAACTGATATCGCACGCCGTTGCCACGTCTCCCGTTCGAGACGCGTCTCCGTACAAGGACCAATGATGTTGACTGCTTGCCTGTGTCGTGCTAGGAACACGAGAAACAGCGACCCAGCTTTACATACTTTTTTCCGGATCTCCGTCTATGATAGACTCTGGCTATAACAGCCTGAAAACAAGTGTTTTCGATGGAACGCAATGGTTACGAAATTGCGAAGTGTATGTTTTTCAACAATCCTGCTGGTTTGGGCAGGTAGTTGCATTGAATGTGAAAGCGATCTGTTTCGCTTGTTGACTTATCGGATAGGGAGGTGACAATGAACTTGATCGAGTGGCATTTTTGGTTCTAGTAGTTATTAACAAAATTATGATAGGTTGGAGATCGTTTTTGATAGTTCGCACACTATTCACGCAGCATTTTATGCTTAATTTGTTACGACGACTTGCTACTTGCAATGCGTTCCAGTTAATTCGTGCATTTAGAACACTGCTTATACACGTTCCACAAGAAATCGAAACACATTACGGAAAGTTCATCTTCTGTTGTGAATCTGCGGCCGACCTCTAAGCAAGCATTTACTTAAGTTCTGTTGCTTAAGTTCTAACCAGAACTCAGAAATTGATTTAAGCTGTATTTTCATAGACGCGTTCGCCCCGAAGTAGCGCGGCTATAAATAAAGCTACAAGCAAGGTGTGCAACGAAGAATGAAGGAAAAAAAACAGAGTAACACTTGGCTAGGAAGTGCGTCAAGGGGGATGAAGTAGTTCGCGACTGAAGAAAGTTAAAAAAAAACCAAGCAACGCATCTTGAGGCCCCCTGGGTTCAGCAGTGAGCACAACGGCGCTCTCTGGCCCATCAGCACAGCTTGCTCCTTTGGAGACTATGAAAGGGGTTCGTGAACTTTACGTTGTTCGCTTGGTATAAACGAGTTGTGGGTTAGTTTAAGTCCCGTGAAAGGCGAAGTTCACGCGGCCCATCATGCGAGCCATTAATCATCCTGGCCAAGCTTTCTTGAAATCTGGCCAGTACACCACGCCCCTGACAGCAAAGAACAGTAAGAGTAGAGCGTTCGTGCAAGGATGAAAATTTTGGATACGCCGTCGGACAGATCAGCTTGTGACGCGACGAGGGTAGGCGTATGTTTTGTCGACAGCCGCGAAAACGAGGGCACCTTCAGTTGCTCTCTTCAGCATAGCTGCAATATGGTTCATTTGCACAGAAGTTAAGGACACATATATCTGATCAATGTAAGCTGCTATGAAAGGGAGTAGTCTTAAATCATGTGGTTGTTTCAGAAATTGGTAGCTAAACTCGGATCTATGGAGATAGGGATTAAATGTTTACTAGATTGAAATAAAGAGATACAAGCCCGAAGAACACGTCTAGTCCGGTGCTGCATATCTGGAAGATGACGAAGAAACAAACGCAGGACACAGAAGAAGGCGAATACATTTCCAGTATGCAGAGCAAATTGCGCAGTCATGTGGCACTGCACGCTTGAGAGTCGCACGTTTCGCGACCAACGTGAAGTGCAATCCGCGCCTATCGTAAATGACCGACATCGATTTCGGTGCCGAGCCAAGCTCACCTTCGCGAAGTGCCATGGAACGGTCTCAGCCGCCTAGGCTGCAGTGTGTCTGGTACCGATTCGCGCGAATTATTTTGAATGTAATATTAACTTCGAGAGGGATCGCCAGCGCGTGCCGTCCAAAGACGGAATATATGAATCGATGGGAGGATATCGGAGGAGGGCATCTTATAGATTTGGTAGTTGTTCCCGACATCTCCCGAAAAGGTTACACACAGGTTAGCAGTGTCTATGCCTGCCGAGGAGGATATCGTGAACCTGAGCTGAAACAAAAAAGAACATAAGTATTGCAGCGCCACTGCCTTGCTGGCATTACAGCGCAGCCTTGGGCTGTGTTGCGAGTGTTCAACCTATCCATCTCTCATATTCCGCCACGAAAGATGGCTCGATTACTGTGGCGCAAACTGAATGACCGCAGAGACCACAAATTCGAATTATCCTTTCATTGCCAGCCTACGTTTTGCTTTGTGGCGTCAGAGTTCAAAGCGAGAGAAAATTTATTGTTGCATTCTTGTTGATTTCACTGAAATCCCGCCGAATTTTGGCTTGTCTAATCAAATTTTGATTGACTTCCCGTTCAGAGCAGATTTCCTGCCTTGTTTCTAATAGGGCGACGAACAGATGTATGTCGTGTATGTGGTGCCTACAAAACTGGCCGTGCATTAGCGAAACGCCAAGTAACAAGAGGTGGAACACCAGCGCTTCATCTAGTCTATTATTTCTCCGCTGGCGAAGTTTCACACTCACTCGGTGTGAATGCGAGTTATTTCATATTTGCAACTATATCGCGGTTGGGTGCTTTCTCTGGTCGCTTGGTCGATGCGGGCCGCACACATTTTAACGACCGCTCTGCACATTTGTTCCAATCTCCGAACTCATCTCTTTTATTCTTTTATTCGCTTACTCATTTCAATATGGCGCTGCGCTAGGCTCCCTTGTTGGCTCAAGGAAACATCACCATTTGTTCTAATCCATTGCTCCCCTACCCCGTTTTCAAAGGTATGTGTTTATATGTACCGACTCAACAACAAAACTGTACGTCCTTGCATCCGACCGTCTGTCCGTCTCTCTGTCACGTTTCTTTTATCCAGTCTTCTCAATACAACATCTTAAAGAAATATGACTAAAACGTGTAGCCTACATTGGTAGACATGATAGATTAACATTCCTTCAGTGCTGCCTATTCATCGAACACATTGATCCCGACAAAACCTCCAGGCAGGAGGTTTTGTTTGAGATCGATAGACATCACGTATGTAACAGGCACGTTATACAAAGTTCTCCCTACTGCTTCCGTCTTACCGTCAGCGTGCGTGACTAACAAACGCGTCTTCCATAAACTACCGAGGCCACAAAATACAGTGCTTTCAAATGATATTGCGTGTTCATTTTGTACTAGTTAGTATATACGCTAAAAGGTTCTATGGGTAGGTCGTTTCTGAGGCTTCTTTGCAGCACACTCCAGAAGAGCATCGGATGCGAACTCTCAATAAATGTAGGCTCAATGTTTTTCGGCTTATCGTGCAACAAACCGAATCTTTTCTAAGGCACCGATAGACCTTTTTCAGCAAGCCAAGTATTGACTGGTATGGTATGTCACGTAAGAAAAATCACTGTGCAGCAATGAAGTATAAAACCAGACAATGTTTTTTCGTGGGACTGGATTTAGAACACAGGCCCGTATGCTCCGAAGGCAAGTGTAGTAAAAACTGGGCTACACACATATTGATATATCTGAACCTTATGAATGCGTTTTACACGTGGTGCAAGGAAAATGTGAAAATAGAGCAATTTCTATGAAGGCTTCGTTGAATTTTTGTGGCAGCGAAATAAAAGCCCCCTGCATGATACAGTAAACTCTCACTTGTACGAACGTCGGTTTAACGAATATTTCAGAATAACGAACTTTTACAAAATCCCCGGCGATTTTCTTATGCATTCTATGCAAAAATCTTTCAGTTAAACGAATTTCAGAATAGTGAATTTTTCAGTTGAACGAACTTGGTCCGCGGACCCAGGCTCATTTTTTAAATCAATTCAACGAAGTTTTGTGCACTGCAGCACTGGCATAGCCGATGCGAGCCGCCACTAAATCGCCCATCCATCGGCGGCAGGTTCAAATCCTGTAACTCTAGCCGAGGCGGTAGAGTATGTTAGAAAGTTGCGAGACTTCGTGTCTCAGCAACAAGCTGTGCCAGAGGCAGTGCACAGAAACGTAGACTCTCTGGAAAGCTTTGTCTCTTCTTGCGCTTTAAGGGCACCAGTCCAAATGAAAATTACAGATTTCTTTTCAAAATAAATTGCATTTCACACTTTTGACTCTAATGTCTGCTGTGCCCAATGCTGTTCCATATTCTAGTGAATATTCAGTTTAGGGAACTTTCAGTTAAGTGAACTATTTCCTTGGGTCCCTTGAAGTTCACTCAATTGAGAGTTCACTGTAATATGTAGAGATGACATGGACGATTGTACGCTTCAGGAAAATCCCACTTAGCAACAATTTGACGCCAAACACGTGTTTTGGTGGTCGTGGGATGCGCCTTCCATGGGGCCGTCCCAGATGTTGAGGATCGCTAGAAAGAAGTTGAAAGATGCTATGCCGATGGCGGCCGAAAACAACATTTTCTAAGGAAGGCTGTGACTTACAATAAAACTCTACGCCTACGCATCCCTTAGACAACATTTCTTTTTTTTTATTGCGATAGCAATGATATGGACACACTCAGTGGATTTTTACCGTCGCCGTTGCCGTCATGTCCCGGATATGTATATGTACATACACACACACACACACACACGCACACGCACACGCACACACACACACACACACACACACACACACACACACACACACATATATATATATATATATATATATATATATATATATATATGTATGAGACCCCTCACTGCCCACAGCGTTGCGTTAGACAACTGAACCTCACGTGATGCATGCGCGGCGAAATAGCGGTGAGCTATCTATATGCACCATTTACCGCTTTTGGTACGCAGATCTCGGAGGAGCTGGGGCGTGTTTTCTATCACGCAACGCTCCTATATTATCCTTTCAATTTGAAAACTGCCCTTGATACGCGCACGACAAAGTGGCCCCTTTCTGTATCCACTCGCGATGTGGAACGAAAAAGAAAATAACACGGGGCACGCCTTGCGTCAGATGCCCCCGTGTAGCAGGAGACGCAGAGGGTCACTCAGCGCGCCGCAGTTTAAAAGTGAAAGAAATATCTAAGAGCGTCTGATTCACCATTGTCGGCGCTTGCAGCGCGTTTCTAAAGCACAAAGACGTAACAACTGTGACAGTTCTTAGTTCCCACCAGGGTGTCGGAACGAAATGTTTTTCGTTTCGGTTTTAGTTTCGTTCCACCGCAAAAAGTTCCGTTCCGTTTCTGTTCCGGAACGAAAAAAAAAAAATGTTCCGTAATGGTTCGTAACGGTATTTTTTATGGAAAAATTTGAAGTTAAAGTAATCATAACGAACATTGGATTTGTGATGTAGATACTTGCCCTCCTCTTAGAAAAGTGGGACAAAGGTAAAATACGTTCTTCAGAGGAGCGGAAGTAACTGTACCACGAATTTCTACCAACTAGTACAAACCAGTATTAATTTCAAAGTCATAGTATTTATTTTCTCAAAAGACAAATACGAATTTTTTAGTGGGCTCAATGCTTTGTGTCAAGGGAGTGAGCACGATCTCAGAAGCAGCACGTCATTGAGTGTGCTCTCTGATGTGCGAGACCGCTGTTCTGAAAAAGAGATCGCCAGGCCTGCGCGACACACGCAGCACAGTCACAACGAAAGCTGGAAGAGCGGACTTTGTAGAGCCCGCTGGAGAGTCTCTTGGGGCAATAATACAAGTACACATGCAAGGTACCCACTACGCCATAAATCATCCCAATTCTTCTGAAGTAGAGAAGTTCCCATTATGCCATATTTCGTCATTCTTCGGAGTCTCGTGGTACACGCTACACATCTGTAAGGCATTATGCGCACTTTGCGCTGTGACTGATGATGATAAAGAATTATGACTGAGCACTTTGCAGTGGGTTGGAAGCAGTGTGGCGGAATGGGTGCCTCCATTCCATTTCAATTCCATTGCGGGGAATTAGAACTTGCCGCAATTCCATTCCTTTCCATTCCTCGGAATGAAAAAACTTAGCCCATTCGCACTCCGGAATGGCCGGGCAGTTCAATTCCATCAATGTAATTCCTCCACGTAAGAAAGGCATCTTGATAGTTTTATTCAGTTAAGAATGAACGACCCATAAAGCTGATGCCATCAGATGCATTAAGAACTGCAAGAGTACGCAAAACAGGTTACCAAGGTCGAGGGATAGTAGCTTGCTTACGTATCTCGTGCAGTACAACCACCCTACTGATTCCCATACGGGCAGTTCTCCCGCTACCTATAGTATTTGCATGGTCAGCATGTTTGAACGAATGGTGGTGTTTTATTATTGTTTATGCTTAAATGTGTTAATGCTAAAATGACGACGTAGCGTATTTTTATGCTGACAGAAGTAGTATTCAAGAAGGCTAAGCAGTTTTGCCACACGTCTGGAGCGGTTGTGAATATGGAGAAAAATAAGATTTGGTTAATGAGGAATAAGACCCTCTAGATCTGCTGGTATTAGTTGGAACAGTGCACCGCTCGGGCACCTTGTGCCTTTGTATCGAATACGGAACACTGGGCCGCACTGCTCGTCAGCACTCACGCTTGTCAAGCGCTCCTCGCAAGCATAGAAGCACTGGCGTGGCACTGTGGTGGAAGACCCGACTGCCACGCAGGGGGCGAGGGTTGAAATTCCATCCGATCCTAGAAATTTGTTTCTCACTTTTTTTTTTATATCACGCGATAGCGGTCACGGACACCGGTGGCGGTGGACAACTATGGCGCCAAAATAAGCTGTTGTGATCTCATAACAGCTTTCGCTGTAACAAACTTCAGCGCCGAAAATGCCCTCTCTACGCTGGCCTGCGTGACAGGCGCGCGAAAATCCACTTGGGTTAATATAAACATCTCTGGTTGCCACTGTTTTCGTTTTTCGCACAATTTCAACATATCTTTGCTTTGGAATTCCTGCCCGAGGTACGCGCTAATACCATACCCTGAGATATGCTCACATTGCACGAGCTCAGTTGCTCCGGATTGCGAAGTTTTCTCGTGAACCGAAAAACGATTGAAAAAATTTCGTTTTCACTCCGGAACGAAATACAGTAAACTCTCACTTGTACGAACGTCGGTTTAACGAATATTTCAGAATAACGAACTTTTACAAAATCCCCGGCGATTTTCTTATGCATTCTATGCAAAAATCTTTCAGTTAAACGAATTTCAGAATAGTGAATTTTTCAGTTGAACGAACTTGGTCCGCGGACCCAGGCTCATTTTTTAAATCAATTCAACGAAGTTTTGTGCACTGCAGCACTGGCATAGCCGATGCGAGCCGCCACTAAATCGCCCATCCATCGGCGGCAGGTTCAAATCCTGTAACTCTAGCCGAGGCGGTAGAGTATGTTAGAAAGTTGCGAGACTTCGTGTCTCAGCAACAAGCTGTGCCAGAGGCAGTGCACAGAAACGTAGACTCTCTGGAAAGCTTTGTCTCTTCTTGCGCTTTAAGGGCACCAGTCCAAATGAAAATTACAGATTTCTTTTCAAAATAAATTGCATTTCACACTTTTGACTCTAATGTCTGCTGTGCCCAATGCTGTTCCATATTCTAGTGAATATTCAGTTTAGGGAACTTTCAGTTAAGTGAACTATTTCCTTGGGTCCCTTGAAGTTCACTCAATTGAGAGTTCACTGTAATAGATAAAGTTTCTGTTATGTTTTCGTTCCGGTCCAAAATACGTTTTTTTTTCGTTTTTCGTTTTCTGTTTTCGTTCCGTTCCGACACCCTGGTTCCCACTGGTCCTGTGTGCATTCTTTTCGGGCGTCCTTCTTTGTGCTTCAGCGGCGTGCTGCGAGTATCGAGCTGCTTGTCGTTCCTCGTGTGACATTCCACTTTCTTGCTATCGCATTCATTGCTTCGCCCTTGGAGCGAAACTGTGACTTTTAGATGCGAAAGAATCTTATGCTCGGGGCAGTGTCCATTCTGCGGCGTCCGCACCCATACTGCGCATGCACCCCCTTTCCCCCTCTCCTCGCGTGAGCGCGAGGAGGTGGGAGGAGGTGGCGTGAGCGCTGCCTCCGCTTCGTTTCTCCTCTCCCGTTTCTCTTTCTCCGCCACAGCTGTGCACTCGTATATAATGCGGCGAGCGCTCGCTCCCGTTGCACTCACCTTCGCAACGGCGCTGTGGGCGCTTGCGAACCTGAACCTAAATAGCAACGCCGTCAAGCGTTGCACTCCCCTTGGCAACGGCGCTATGGACGCTCGCGAAGCTGAACGTAAACGGCAGCGCCGGCAAGCGAATCAAGAAGCTGCGAGGCTGCGAAAGCGCGCGTTCGCTGTGCTTTCGTCATTTTCTCTCTGGGCAACGGTGTGTGAAACGCCACGAACAACGTCAACGGCTGCGCTAGTTGCAGCGGCAGCGCCACCACCGCGGAGCAGAGGAAGGCTCGAGAAGCCGAACGTAAACGTCAGCGTCGACAAGCGGTAATTTAAACGCTTCGACAACCACCGTCTCATAAGTCATATAAGAGAAACGGAAACTCGATGCGCACCCCCGCGATGCCTTCGCAGCCCACCATGGTTGCCCGTAGGGGGAGATGATGTGTAATTTTGTAGCGTTAGCTACACTTGCCTAGCCAGAGCAGGTTTCGCGGGGGTCATCATGAGCCGTGCTGCGCATGCGCGCGCGACTCGCCGCTGCTGCTCTGCGCATTCGAGAGGGGTGACGTCGTAGCCATGGCGGCGCGCAGCTATTAGATGAGAAGTATCTTAAGGTGGAGCTCACTCCGGTGGTGGTGTGCGGCGTGACCACCCTTACTGAGCATGCGCATACCCTCTCCACACACCTCCTCTCCACTCCCCCTCACCATTCCCTCCTGTCATCTACCCACTCCCATTCCCCCTTCCACTCACCCTCTCCCTTCCCCTCTCCTCTTCCCCTCCCCCTTTCCACTTTTCCTCTGAAACGCGGGCTAGACATGCCGAAATTCTCTCCTGCGCAACGCCGCGATGAGCTCGAGTGCATGCGCGTCCCCTCCCCTTCTCTCTCCTCTCCTACGCTGCCCCCTCTCGCCCGCCTGTCGACCGCGTTCCCCGCTCGCCCTGTGAGAATTAACGGCCAGGCTAGATAGAAGACATAACGCGCGTAGCGTCGCTCTTCGCGTTCCACGACGCGAGCTCGGTAGCATGCCCAACGAATGCCAACGGAACGCAATCGTGCAAGTGCTCCGGCTTCGCATCTACTCATGGTCCCCTTTAGCGGGAGATGGTGTATTCGCCTTCGCTGTGCAGTCGCCGTCTGACAGTGCGCTGGTGCCGCTTGATAGCGCCTCTGACTGGCGTTTGCAGGTGGGTAACGCCATGGAGAAGGAGAGCGCAAATGCTGCTCAACGGCGCAGAAGAGCCGAGAAGCTTATGTCATCGGATCCCGAAGTAGTTGCCTGGCAATTAGCGCTTCAGCGTAAGAAGAATGAACAGAGGAACGCTAAACGTGCTGCGGAAAGCTAAACGTGCTGCGGAAATCTGGAAAGCTCAGAATAATCAGCTGAACCTTTGCTAACGCTACGCATATCCTGGCATAGCCGAGCTAAGCCACTGCAAATTTTTCATTGAAATGAGACGAAAACTTAGGCCCGTATTCACAAACCAACCTTATCCTTATCTTTTGCCTTCCTTACCTTTTCGACACCTTAGCGCGTTTCATAAACAAACCTTATGCGCCAATCTAGCCTTTCCTTAACCTTATCGCCGTGAAAAGGTGGCGTTCGATAAGGTAGCCCGGCAGCTACCTTAAGGCGCCACTTATGCGGCGCGCTACGGCTTATTACGCAAGAAGCTGTACAAAGTCATTAAAGAAAAGGTGACGTACGCGATCGGCGTCCATATGTGCAATTAACGCTGCGAGTACGTGCTCATGAACCGTCAAAATTCCAAGGAATAGTTCAGCGACGGTGTGTTGCTGAGCAGACTCCGCTTCTCGAAGCGAGCACTTCATGTCCCCGAGCTTGCCGCTGGAAACGAACAGTCCAATACGTGGTTTTCCCGTGCCCCCCCCCCCCCCTCCTTCAGCTGCTGGTGGCGCTCTGTTTCTTCGGCACAGGCACTTTTCAAATTGTGAACGGTGACTTGGTGGACATACGCTTGCCACACTGTCCCGCATAATAAACGTGTGAAAAAATCACTGCGCGTACGGCGCGGAAGCGAGCGTGTTTCACTGCGGTATGGGATATATTTTTTCTCACTTTTTTGCACTCACAGAGCCGCTGTACGGCCGCACGTCGCTTTTGCTGCTCTGAGCTGCTCCCACTTTCTCGTGTTGTCCTTCACTGAACACCCCGTGTTATCTCAATGCGACGCTTTCAAGTAGATGAGCAGCGCTGGATCTTCAGTAAAATTCAATTTTCGCCTTTCTGCCGCACTCAATAACAAGGCATATGTGTGATACACGCAAACATCCACACACGTACACACGCAGGCAGACGGAGAAAACGGCTCGCAACTTGGCGCGTCCGTTGGTGCCCTCGTAGAAATGAGCGCTCCGTGGCCCGGCTCATGCCGGCGCGTCTTCGACTGCCTCCGCTTGCGGCGGCGCGTCTAGGCGAGCGGACGGTTGCTATGACAACGGTAAAGCGATAACAAAGAAAAGGAGCACACGGCGCGACCAGACGATACGCGTTCTTTCCGCAACTCGCACGGTCATGCGTTCCTGCATTTGTCTTATTGTTTTGAGGAGCACATAGCTATTTTTCTTGCTAATAAACCAACAATCAGCCAGCAAAAGTTCACAGCCTCGCTCCCATGCTCGTTCCTTATCACGACAAGGCCGCCTTCCGCAAGGCTACCTTAAAACCGAATAAGGCGAGTTTCTGAAATGCACTGCGGCCTTTTCTCATCCTTACACTTTTCCCTTCCTTATAAAAGGGAGCCTTATAGCGTTAAGATAAGGTTGGTTTGTGAATACGGGCCTTAATGCTACTGTTTTTGGCGTGTGTGAGAAGCGAACGTTTAAGATGTAACGCACTTTTTCTCTGATAATTATTTTGGGTTAGGAGGTGGCAGCATAAAGGACATGAAAAAAAGACCAAGCAACTGCACCCATACTTATTTGTCCTAAGGTCGCCCCAAAGCTCACAAAGATATGGAGGCATGGTGCACGCTGTAACCTGAGCGACCATGGAGGCTTTTGAGCGTAACTTATAATAAGAGTGCCGTACTTCATTACGCGGTCGGTAGCGATCTTCAGTAGGAGGGACATTTTGCAGCTCTCGCATAGTAGAGTATGGTGCTCCAAGTCGTCTATGTCTTTATACAAAAGCGTTAAGGTGGCAGAACGCCGACTGTTCTCAACGTAAGGGACAGCTTGTCGCGCTCCTTTAGTGAGGTAGACTGAGTCGTCACTCACGTTAGTGAAATTTAATTAGTCAAATGCAGATTCCTGACAGTAAATTAGAAACGTCAACATAATTTCGAAGGAAAGAAGTGTTAATTTCAAGGGCTCGCTTTCTTTGTTACACACAATATTAATGAGAACTAACAGACCATAATGCCAAGTAAAGTATAGGGGATGTTTTTAGTAATAAATGTAAGGTAATTGTGAAGAAAGAAAAGTGGACGAAAAGATAGCTTGCCGCGGGCAGGGACCGAACCTGCGACCTTCGAATAACGCGTCCGATGCTCTACCAACTGAGCTACCGCAGCGGCCATCCCCCCGTCCACTTTATAGGGTATATGTGTGCATTTACACGTGGGAGCGTCAGTCAGCGCCGCCAGTAGCCATGGCGGCGCTGACTGACGCTCCCACGTGTAAATGCACACATATACCCTATAAAGTGGACGGGCGGATGGCCGCCGCGGTAGCTCAGTTGGTAGAGCATCGGACGCGTTATTCGAAGGTCGCAGGTTCGGTCCCTGCCCGCGGCAAGCTATCTTTTCGTCCACTTTTCTTTCTTCACAATTACCTTACATTTATTACTAAAAACATCCCCTATACTTTACTTGGCATTATGGTCTGTTAGTTCTCATTAACATAATTTCGAGTCACCTTAGGCGAATGCATGAGGAAACGTCAGTTTTTGTTGCAAGCTCCATGGTTGTTGTCTTCCCTGGGATGTTGTTGCCAGGCAGCATCGGGATAGCGTCCTTCAAGTTCCTTTTAACGTTCTTCAGCGTCTGGAATGGCCCCATGGGAGGTGCATCCCGTGACCAACGAAATGCGCGCTTGGCATCAAATGTCGGCGAAGTCTGAATTTTCTCGATGTCTAAAATCCTTCATGTCGGCTTTACAGATTGTCCTAGAGAAAATATCATTCCACCACCACGAAGCATTTCAACGAAGCCTTTATGGAAAGTGTTTTACATTTACAACTGTTTCGAACTCTCAGTACAACACATTATTATCGTCCAGATCTGTTCCGATTCGGCAAGCGTTGGTGTTTAGTCCAGTGGTACATATTCCACTGCGACCCTGACAGACGACTTGCACGCGGGATGTTACGCGAGGGCGTTTCCCAGTACACTGATCTAATCAAGCAGCGTGGGTTTGTTTCTGGCTGGCTAATCATATTTGAGGCCCTGGCTTACCTAAAGTAATTTTAAGAATACAAACCAGCCATGCGCTTGTTCACTGTGTTGACATAGTTGTAGTGTTCTGTGTCATTGCTAACACGTGTCTCTTATTGATGTTGGCGCCGCGTTAAAAAAGCGGTAGTAAAGAAAAGAAAAAGAAAAAAGGAGCGTAGCCCAGTGGGTTAAACACGCCTTCAGAGCGTGGGTGGCTATGTTCGAAACTACCCACCGACAAGAAAATATGTTTTGTTATATGCATTTGTTTCTTTATAGCGATACGTCTTACGGGACAGAGGTACGAACGGCCACTCTTCTCGTTCAGCCTGCCTAAAAATGCTTACGCATTTAAACGTGCAATGCTGTGCGCGTTTAAATGCGTAAGCATTTTTAGGCAGGCTGAACGTGAAGAGTGGCCGTTCGTACCTCTGTCCCGTAAGACGTATCGCTATAAAGAAACAAATGTGTGCGCGTTTAAATGCTTACGCATTTAAATGCACACAGCATCCCAGCTATGACGATACGAAGGGTGATAAGTAGCAAATGCTTACGCATCACATAGACAACTGCCAGAAAAGATCCTGCTTGGAATTTCGTTCCCTTCGAGAAGGCAGTAAGCTTAGTCAACCTCAAACAAAAGCTGTAGGGTTTCGTTATTTGAAAGATGTGACCTCGCACAAAATTTTTGTGAAGCTATTATTTTTCCTTGTATAGTGTCCTTAAAAAACGAATGACTCTCCGTAAATAAATCGTGTTCCATAAATACAGTCTTAAATTTTGCCCTGTGAGCGGATATATCGGCGTAATATTTCTTTTACACTTTCTTGGTATTCACAGAATCGCAATTCTCACAATGACAGTTTTGTTGAAGCAGTTATATTTTTTAGGCAAAGGCCTCGATTGTGACGGTAGTCGCAGGTAATCATGAAAAAATGCCGTGCAGAGGGGTTTTCAAAAGTACCCCGGCCGCGCTGCCATAGAATTACGTGAGATAGCGGCCGCGGAACTTTTGACCATCCCTGTAAGTATTCAGTAGAACCAGGCAATGGCAGTTTAATATCGAAATGAGTACTTGCTATAAGGGCTCTAATTGCATTTCAAGTTATCTAAAATAATGTGTGTCTATGTTGTAAAGCTTATCCAGAATGCCGGTGACACGCGGTGGTTAGCGTTCCATGAAACTTCTGATCCAAATTCGCAGTTATTTTAGGAAGACAAGACAACTAAAGGCATCTGTTTAAATAGACCAAGAAATAGACGTTTTTGCTAGAGGAAATTGGTCCACTTTCGTCAACTTGCTTTTACGCAGTGCTCGACAGAAGAACATCACCTTTGATATCTGCAATCCCAGCGAGTCTTCCCAATACGTGATTGGCTGCGGTAATATCGAGAAGTGCTCGATCGGTGCTTTGGCGATAGCAACGTAATCAGCGTTTGCTCAAAGCTAGACTATATAACTTTGAAAAGAAGCATCATATTACTTTGCGCCGCACATGCGAGCATTGAAATATTCTTGTTCTACTTTATTCTGTTATTTTCTTACGCGTTCTACCTTATTCTGTACATTGTCTTTACATTTTTCATCGTTAAACAATGATAAGCAGTGACCGAAGAGGCAACTTAAATTACAAAGCAGTCAGCAATTATGAAGTTGCAGTGAAATCGCTCATACCACGCGGCGTCACCATAAAGTACGCGAGTGAAACCGCACCAAGGCTCTATTCGAATTCGGAATCGCTAAATGAATGTGCCACCCTTAAAACAACTTGCGGCATTAAGTTTCCTGACGTCGAAATTACGAGCGCACCCGTAAACTACTGAGAGCGTCAACACAAAACGTAATAATCATAATAATCAAGCATATACAAAATCAGACAGCAGAACCATATAGATGTAGCAACGTCCCAAACGCTGGACAGCCATGCACGACCGTCGTAAATACGAGCGAACGACGCCGGAAAAGAGCGGCTGCGTCATTGGAGAGCACGGAGAGGGCGGGGCGTCGACAAACGCAATATCGGGTGGGTAATTTAGAAACGTCCCATGTTTGGAGAGAGCCTCGGGGAATGGCTTGTTTCGATGCCGGGACACGCTGTCGCTGCAGCTCTGCGGGGAAGGGGGCCCCCGTTACGCTTTGCCTGTCATAAAGAAAAAAAGAAAGAAATAAAGACGGGGAAAGGGCGGTATATCGAGTTGTTCCGTGTCCGATGCAGGAGCGCACATAAGTCGGACGCAGCGCTGCCGCCGACCCTTGCTTATCCCAATGAAATTAATGATCCTCGTGGAGCACCCGTCGCTGAGAAATGCGCTCCTCCTTCGACACTGCCCTCCGTACTGCGAAAATCGCATTAATAACAGGAAACTTGCCGCGCAAGGGAAAAAAAGGACGGCAGGGCGACTTCAAGCAAAGAGCGCGTGCGCACAACGACCATGTCTGACCATTGAATGCAGGCGCGCAGCTCCGCCAACGCGTCGGTAAAGTAAGAACAGGGCGAATTGGGACAATGTTAGCTGTTTAAATAGCAATAAGACACAGGCAGGAAGCTGACGAAGGGGCAGTTTTGGGCGGACGTGGCTTCTAATATGGCGCTTTCGAAAGTATGCGTTCTTCGTGTTGCCTCTCTTCCACTTGTACTTGTTACTGTGGCAAATAACGGAAGCAAAAGCGAGGGCAGCTTCCCCTGCGAGCGATACGATGCAGTGCTGGACCACAGCACTAGCAGCAGCTGGCACACATGTCAAGCTGCAGGAAGGAGGCGGGAGAGGAGGAGCGAAAGAGTGAGAGGGGATGTGGATTAGAAGATGAGGAAAGGATAAAGGGATGATAAAATTGTGGCGTCGTTTATACAGCTTGCGAGCAAAGACGCGGAAATTAGAAGCGTATCCGTGTCGCCGTTATCGGCCAAGTCCATCTAATTTTCTGCATGCCCTATAGCGGCACATTTGTTTCTCCCAGTCCCGTGACAGCAGTTCTGCAGTCATTTTCTCCTCGGGCAGTGAAGCCGAGATTAGGGAATTTTTTTTAATGAGTTCCCAGCGCTGGGAAGACAGATAAGCGCGGAATTAGAAACGTCGCATCGTGGGGTTTGTGGGTAATTTTTTTTTGTTGAAGTTACGTTTAATCGCGAATCGCACTGCATTTTTGAGGAAAAATCTTTCGGTTTAACGTCTAGTGCTAGAATAATGAAATTCGGCTTTTGTTTATATACCGGGTCTCCCAGCTAACTCGGCCCAAGATTAAAAAAAAAAACCAGGCGCTCCTGGAAAGTTGTACCTGTTGTATATTAGTGGTAGTCGTATGTACATACAACCTGTATTTTTTCGTGACTAAGCACTAATAAATAATTAACATTAATTAGCCAACCTCTTTATTCCTGCTCGAATCGGTAAAATAATAACTTTATCCCGTCGGTCGCCTCAAATAACCCGCTGAATAAAGCATTTATTAAATGCCAAGCATTTCTTCGCAAGACCAAGCCACTTTGAGCGTATCTATCTATCTATCTATCTATCTATCTATCTATCTATCTATCTATCTATCTATCTATCTATCTATCTATCTATCTATCTATCTATCTATCTATCTATCTATCTATCTATCTATCTATCTATCTATCTATCTATCTATCTATCTATCTATCTATCTATCTATCTATCTATCTATCTATCTATCTTGCCGCTACGTCCGGGTGCTCTCGTGATCGCCTCCGTACCTTGGTGTAGACCAAGATAAGCATGGGAGGGTGAGAGGATTTGATGAATATAACTGTCTAGTCATGACATAAATAACATGAAAACACTGACGCGTACGACGTCAAACCTTTTGCTCCAGACACGTGTGGGACATAGTCGTCTTCCACTGACCTCAGTATACGGGTATGCACCACAGGTGTTTGACAGTTTATATCTACCCAGGAACGGCGAGAACAGACATTGGTAATTTAAATGCGAGAGCGTTAAGAAAAACCGACACCGTCAGCGTTGACCCGACGAATGAAAAGAATAAAAATTAGAATCCCAGCAGGAATCGAACTCAAGCGTTCCGCGTGGCATTCAGGTATTCTTCCACAGAGCCACGCCAGGTCTAGAAACTCTCATTCTTATAAGTTCTAGCATAAAAATTACTTCACGTGACCACAATGTGCCTCTCTACAGCAGGAATTGAAGATCATCATCAAGCTTCTTGCGCTTCATTTGAACACCCCATTGAACGTACTGGCTTGACTCCGCTGATAGCGCGAAAAATATTCCTGTTTATTACACAGCACTCTTCTCTCCGATTTAGTACTGTCGATGTGGCAACATTAGCGCTGCGCCGCCCGTATGAAACAGTTCGCATATATACGTATACGCGTGCATATGCGGTATGTAGGGCTGTTTTGTTCGAGACGCCGCAGGTTAAATTAAGCGCGGAGTTTGTCCGCACGCCTACTATGAGTGCAACTTAACGTCACGCCGCGACGTTCCCAGCGTCGCCGTATTTCTATGGAGGGGAGTGTGTGCGACGGAGAGAGCGTACCTAGGCCTTGATCTTTGCACCGGGAAAAGGTTTTATTCATGTCAAGTGCAGAACCCCCACGAGTGGCTC
The DNA here is from genome assembly GCF_013339695.2 of Rhipicephalus sanguineus. Lineage (NCBI taxonomy): Eukaryota > Metazoa > Arthropoda > Arachnida > Ixodida > Ixodidae > Rhipicephalus > Rhipicephalus sanguineus. The sequence continues at coordinate 123,503,959 of NC_051180.1, read as the reverse complement.
TGCGTCCCGCCGCTCGAAACTGCCAACGAGAGTATACCACGGTTGAGGAGTCGCTGGTATAGGGAACTCGCGTCTGTGCGGCCACTGAGAGCCACGCATGTGCGCGATCGTTAGCGAGAAGTGGGCGATTAGCGACGGTCGCGGCGGTGGCGACGGCAGTGTCGCGTGGTGCGCGTTATGGCATAACGTCCTTCGCTCGCTGCATATGCATGCAGTAGCGAGCAGCGTGTTGGGAGTGCCTTCCCGCTCGCCGTGGCAACATGTGCGCTGCTGTCGGAGCCTCGGGTTTCATCATGCACTCGAGAAATACGCGCACCGTGAAAAACATGCATGAGCGTGAGGAGGCTTGGTAGTAGGGAGATGTGCCTAGAATACGTTGGATGTGTAGTTGGGTAACAGGGAGAGTGCACTGAGGCCTGCACTTATGGCTGAGAAAGCAAACGAACAGCAAAACCAAAACACGAGGAATACAAGAAAAAAGAGAATCGAGAAACACAGACTAGAGACGGCACTATAGATGAGCGAATCCTATAAAAATACACAAGAAAGTGTCTTTCATTAAAACGCGTCAGCGACTTTTCTTACTTCGAGTGTGTACTTATCTTTAAATTCCGTTAATGTGTTTCATGCTCGTCTTGTTTTCTTGAAACAAGGACATTTTGAAGTTCGAGCTTATTTATTGTTAACGTCCTGCGCACCTGGTTGCTGAGCTTAGTTTGTTTATGTGGAGGAATATTGTTTGCATATTTATCGGCAACAAAGGTGTGACATATGCGCTTTCTTAAGAACAGCTTGCCTGCGATCTTCACTGTCCTTACGCGAATGCGTCATGTTGCTTTCAGCAATGACGTATATACAGGGTGATTCATTTAGAGCCGACCCATTTCACTGGGCTGTACTTTTGTTGCAAATTATCCGAATTTAATGCAGTTTGCGGCAAAAGATTCAGGAAGGACGAAAATTTAATGGCCCGCACTGCAATTTGACGCACCGCGCAGAAAAAAAGAATAAATATGAAATAACGAAAGCCGCGACATTCCGCGAAATTGCATACATTTACCGACTGGAAACTTTTCAAGTCAGAACAGTTTGACGTTTCGGGTGCTCATTTCAGCATCTGCTGTAGGATAACTGATTATAAACCTGTATAACCTTTACAAACCTTTACTAGTCACGTTTGGCATGTCGCATTGCAATCATACTTTTTAACGTTTTATACGCGCAAACCACCCCTCCTTGTATAGCATTTCGCGCAAATTTTGTTATTTCTTAGTTATCCTTGCTTCTTTGCGCTGCTCATAAAAAAAAATGGGACAGTCCATTAAAGTTTTGTCCTTCCTGGATGTTCTGACGCAAACGGCATTAAAATCGGATGCATTGTAACAAAACTGCAGTCCAATAAAATAGGTCAGTTCTTAAAGAATCCCTCCTGTATTATAGCATGTCCATCGATAAGCCCAACTGAAAGTTCTCTTATCGTGGCGGGCCTGGCCATACTGCTTATGTGGAAGCGCATTATTTAATAACAAATGCGAACAAAACCCCAAAACAAAGTAAAAATGATTGAGCGCCGACTATAGATATATGATGTTACAGGTTGCTCTGAGCCTAGCAGCTTGCTTTCTGTGAGCGTACATCCAGCACCGCATTACTTGTATCAAGCGTTCACAAAATAGCGCGACTAAAAGGCACTTGTACTTAAGTTGCCTTTTGATTATTTAATATATATGCCCCAGCCAATGACCGTATTCAGGGGCGTAGCCAGAAATTTTTTTCGGGGGGGGGGGGGGGTTCAACCATACTTTATGTATGTTCGTGCGTGCGTTTGTATGTGTGCGTGCCTATATACGCAAGTAAAACTGAAAAATTTCGGGGGGGGGGTTTGAACCCCCCCCAACCCCCCCCCTTGGCTACGCCCCTGACCGTATTATCCATGGAAGTAGGCAGCGCGAAAAGCAAGGCGACGCACACAGGGAGGAAAAAGAAGTACAAGCGCTGACTTTCAACTAAGCTTTTTCCCTGTGTGCGCCGTCTTGCTTCTCGCGCTGCTTACTTCCATGGATCGTATTATCAACATTACAGTAATTCTACCAAACACGCGGATTCCATTGTTTATCTGCGAATTTAGGCCTGGATTTCAATTTCGTTTTTTGGTTTCCAAGGATACGATACTCAGGGCAGCTTAATTTTTCTATCTCTTTAAATCATAATGCAGAGGTTATTGATTTCTGCATCGTGTTGCGAAATATCCACAATGGAAGTAAAAAAGGTCAATAGCGCAATGATTGACGTAGTTTATTATTGAGATGAAGCACAATGCCCATGAGGAACGCCGTTATTGAGGCTTCTCCATTAATTTGGGCCTATTGGTCTTCTTGAGTGTGCAATCCATGGTAACGTTAGTACGAGGCAGCGTTAACGCGGTAGCGTTAAAGAGCTCGTTTCGCATAAATCCCGGGGTTGGCGTCGGCGTCGGCGTCGTTGGTTGTTAGCGAAAAATCGGCGTTGTCCTTGGGCGAACATTCGAAAAATATGCTAATAAATAAATAATAGAAACTCCGGTTCGAGTGAGAATCAAACCCAGAACTTCTGCGTCGCAAGCAAGTGTTCAATCGCAGAGCCACGCCCGTGCTTGAAACTGTTTCAAAAATAAAAGAACATTATCCGAGAGTAAGTCAGTGCGAGGACGCTCCTTAACACAGGCAATACTGACCCGAAGGTCGCGGGATCGAATCTCGGGCGCGGCGGCTGCATTTTCGATGGAGGCGAAATTATTTGAGGCCCGTGTACTTAGATTTAGGTGCACGTTAAAGAACCCCAGCTGGTCGAAATTTCTGGAGCCCTCCACTACGGCGTCTCTCATAATCATATCGTGGTTTTGGGACGTTAAACCCCAGATAATATTGACACAGGTAATATTCCGTGGCAGGACCGTAGAATCTCACCAGGTGTCAAAACATGTGAATTGCGCAACAAGTGGTTGGTTTAAAGGCCCACCACTTACAAAACGCACGGGCATAATTACTTATCATTATGAGCAACAGCGTTAACCAAGTGTGCAGCTGCGTGGGTTCGGGTGCTGCCTTAACTGTACTTGGAGTGTGCATTCTGGGATAGTTTGAAACGGCCAGCGTTGCGCGCAGAGACGTTCCTTCCCCTGTGGCACGGTTTAGGTGTCTACCTAGATGCGAAGCCAGGCTAGCAATTGAGAAAGGTATGCAAACTGGGTCCGATTACGCTTTCGCGTTCTACTCTTGAAGGCGAAGCGCAATCGTCCTTCAAGTTTTCTTTTTGCACTTGGACTGCAGCAGCTTGCAACAGCTGAAGCAAGAAGAACTGAAAAGAACACAGGCTACGAAACCGCAAGTTTATATTGAAGTCCATGTTTCAAGAAAAATCCAAGAACAAGTGGTACTTTTGTTCAATAGCTTACAGAATACATTCATTTTACAAAGAAATATTTATATTATGGTTGAAGCTTTCAGAGGCTCTTTCCGAACGTTAGAGAGAAATCTTCCTAGGGCTTTTCGCTTATCACAGAAGACCAGAATCTGCTTTCGTGATTTCGAAGTATTCACACTGTGTCCACATTTTTACTGTACCATGTTTCTCTCCCTTTTTCTGTTACCATATACAGGAAAATACAACTTGAACGAATGTCATTTAAACGAAATATTCAATTGTACGAATTTTTTTTAAACCTCCAGCCGAAGTGCCATTGGACCAAACGTTAACGCATTTAAGTTTAATGAAATTAGTGCAGAACGCATTTAAGTTCTACGAACATATTTTGTGACACCATCCAGTGCCTCTCACGTCATATTGATCAGAAATTGTCTGAAATACTGGGTACCGAGAGCGCTTCGCGTTTTGAGGAGTATGTCTCCTATGACTTTCGCGTTGAGACATGCGCCACTCTGTCTGCAGAAGAGATTGTAGCGACCGTCCTACATCAGGAAGAGGAGGAGGAGGAAGGAGTAACCTTTTTAGAGGAAGCGCCAAGAATTTCAGCTAAAGAAGCACTGATGTATTTGTTATGCATCTTTGAAAGGGGCAGCGCAAAAAACCAAGGACAAAAGAAAAAGTACGACACACCACAGAGCGCCTAGGGCTTCTCTGAGGTGCTCTGTGGTGTGTCGTGCTTTTTCTTTTGTGCTTGTTTTTTGCGCTACCCGTTTCAAAGATGCATAACCTATTACAACTTGCCCAAACATCAGTTCCTCTGATGTACTCGTGTCTAGAAAAAAGTGAAGTCCTTCGCTGCCAAGCAGAGTGCTGTGCTGGAGAAAGTTTATGAGAGCTTGGACACAGTGTCAGTTTGCAGCTGTCTCTAGGTCTTTTACCCTAATCTACTGCTATATCACCGAATATATTCTGAGATCTATAACACCGGCATCTGTAAGGTCTTCCAGACAGACACAGCTACGCTTAGACATATGCTCTGGGAAGGCGAGGCTAAAGCCAAACATATTAATCCCGACGCTGTCTCAGCGAAGTGGGAAGCCGCTTTGCGCAGCTCCAAGCCCGCCGACCAACTCTGGGCAGTCCAGCAGGCCCATGAAGCGGCGGATAGGGAAGGCCTTGACGTCCTGACATGGGAGACCTGAGCCCGGGCCATTAATCTGCCGGACAATCAATAAAGTTTTTCCATCCATTGGACATAGTGACTCAACTCATGATCACTGCTGTCCTAAGTGCACAAGTGCAGCAAGAGATTACCACATTCTTCAAAACATGCCAAATAAGCAGAAATTTGCATTCAAATAGGCAGCATTGCAAATACAAGGATTCAAATTTCATTTCAAGGACACATGTTTTCTTCAGCTCCTGAGAACAAGTTACAACATAGATATTTCAGATCAGCGAACTTTCACTTTAACGAACTTTTTCCTGGGGCTCCATGAAGTTCGTTCAAGTGAAGTTTCACTGTATAACTATATGTATTGATTGTACGAAAGTAGGGGAATTGTCCTAGGGCCTGTATATCCACAACTAATGAAACCGACCGACAGTTAAGCCAAGGAATGCATAGGGGCCTTATTTGTGGTTTCTTAGCTATATTGTAATCATTCTCACTGAAAACTAATTCAAAGAAATCACAGTGGACGAAAAATCCCACTGACGGAAAGGGTCATTTCTTGCCCAATTTAGCTTCTTTCAATTTAATCGAGAATCCTTACAATACAGTTAAGAAACCACAAATAGTGTCCGGACCCCATGCATTCCTTGGCTTAACTGTCTGTCGGTTTCATTAGTTGTGGATATACAGAAAACGATCCCCTCGGACAATTACCCTGCTTTTGTACTTTCATACCGAAGGCTTCGTCCCGGCAGACTTGATGCCTTAGGTAGCATGCGAGGGTTTATTGGTCAGCCGCCACCTCGTGCGAGGATCACGTGCTCCGTGGCGCCCTCTGGTGAAAGAAGAGTGTTCCGCACTCGTCGTTCGGGCCACGGGTGGCGCTGGCTAACACTCGCAGGTATTAATCACGTATAAATGCCCTACGAAAATGTGGACGGGGGAGCGCCCTCCGTTGCAGCCAAAATGGCAGAGCACCGGGAGCGTAATTCTAAGGTTGTGGGTTCGGATCCCACCAACGTAAAGGGTTATTTTTCGTCCAATTTAATTTATTTCGATTTAAGTTAGAATCATTACAATACAGCTAAGAAACGACATATAATGTCCCCTATGGTTTCTTTTACTTAGCCTAATTGCCTGTCGGTTTCATTAGTTGTGTATTAATATTGATAATGATTACTTGCTTCTCGAACGCGTATCTTAAGCAATTAAAAAGAAACCAAAAACTAAAACCAATAAAGCAAGCGGTACGTGTTCGCGCAAATAACTAGCATTTCAATAAAAAGTCACTGCATGATTAGGCTTACGCTTCCTTTTTCCAAATGCTTTGGGTTTTCTTCACTGTTAATAGATGAATAAATGGACGTCCTCAGCTTCCGTAAAGTGAACGCGAGAGCTATAATTATCTTTCGTCAACGCACACGTATATCTAGTGGTGCTTTATATACACGACTCCGCTGATGGTTTACACATCGTTTGCGAACACGTCGGGCGTGAAATTCACTTCTTTGGGCCGGCGATTCTTCATCTCCTATTCTTTTCATGAAATTGCGAAGAGCCTGACCACATCCCTCGTTTCTATTCTCAATGACCGTTCTCTCTTTATCCCCAGTTTTGTGGGCACTGCCCTAACGCTCTGTCTCTTTCATTTCGCAAACGTATCTTTCTCGTGTGCGCTTATCTGTGTGCACAGTATGTACGTGCGCGTGTGTTTTTGCGTACTTATAAGTGGAGCGTAGTCGAAACCATCTTTCAGAGGTGGCCCGGTTCATTTATCACCTGATACGAACTGTTGCCTTCGATCTATATACATGGGCGCATGGGCCGTCGCCGGGGACCGGAGGCGTTCATGAATTAAAGAAAAAAAAAAGAAACGTCCTCCTACACCTACCTCTATTCTCGCTGACCATGGCGAGCGCGAAATGAAACGCGAAAGAAAGAGTGAATCCAGAATTTAGATTCATTTTAGCAATGCTAATTAGGTCACGTCAGAGAGATTCCTCGAGATCTTTTATAAGCTCGCGTCGTTTATTTATTTATCCTTTTTTCTTTAGTTATATTTCTCGGAGCTCGAACTTGCTTCCTAGCGGTTTTGTCCTGGCTGGCTACGTTTCGCCAGCATCACCGCCACAAGATACAAAACAACGATCTGGAAATAGAATTTGCCGGTTCAGATCGTCATTTTTCGATAAGAAGCGGTTATTTCCAGTAAGGAGATGGAAGAGAAGGATACGCGGAGATGTAAATAAAACAAGATATATAATATGTGCGTGTATCAATCAGGACTGGGCAGAGAAACCAAGAAAAGTATTCCGGAATATAGATATCGAAATACGTTTGCTGGAAGCCTAAAATACAGATACTGAAATACATTTGTCTGACGTAACGGGATATTTCGGAGATGCATTTGCAGAAAGAAGAAAAAAGTATGCCGGGACATAGATACAGGAATATAGATACAAGAATATACATACTGGAATATTTTTTTTGTTTCGGGGATGCCAATGTTCCGCAAAGAGAATAAGCGTCGCATAAAATTGTGAATAATGTTGCAGCGCATTGATGAAAAGATGAAGGGATGCAACTTCCAAGTCAAGCATATCGCTCGAATCGCTAACGAACAGCATTTAATTAGGAAAAGTTATACATTTATTTTACACATCAGATCTGTTTTGCTGAAAATATTGTTGTGTTAATTGCACTTAAGCTACAGCAGCTTCTAGACAGCGTCAGTTCGGCCTCAACACAAGACCCGCAAACTCGCGAAATGGCTGGCCGTCCACAAAAAATTAGGGGTGCTGCACCAGACTTGAGAGGCAGCCACTTTCGTCGGCAGAGGCTAACAATACTGCCACCGCGATCCTAACGTTGGTGGCGTCGGGTGGGCCACGTGGACCATTTTGTGCCTATTGGAAAGCCATCATCGCACTCCCTCTTCACCGGCCGGCGGCGCGTCTCTGCTTGGCTTAGCACAAAAGAAGGGTTCGTTTCTTCTTGGAAACACGCCCACTCATTTACGACCAAAAAGAAGTTTCGAGATACTCGTGTCCTGAATTGTATCGCGATATAATCAATACATCGTAAATTTATTTCACTACTGCGATATACATACATTCTTCAATTGTATCTCGCTACAGAAATACAGATACTCAAAAAAAGCAGGGGCGTTGCCAGAAATTATTTTCAGGGGGGGAGGGGCACCTCCTTGATCTGAAGTGGGGGCCGTGCACTCAAGTGTTATCGAGTGTCGTTTTGAGCTGTGTATGCCATGGCAACAAGAAATTTCGGACGGGGGAGGGGGGCCCTGGGCACGGTGTGCCCCTCCCCCCTGGCTACGCCACTGCTCAAAAGTATCTCTTAGATACTATCGCGATATTCACCGTGGTCGCGACACTGCCCTGCCCTGGTATCAATACACTGCCATATAAAAAAATAGTAATGTAGTTGTTTCGCGAGAATATCGGGTGGGCGTTTCGAACATCTTGTTTTTAATATGCGGATACGAGATCACGGTGAAAATTCGACGCGGAAATTTTCGATACCAACTACACATGCGAATAGAATTTGTCCGGCGTGGGATGCAATAATTCGGATGGGTGAGAGAAAGTGTACAGAGAGGGAGAGAGAGAGAAAGTAGAGAAAGAAAGAGGAAGAAGCTTGGCGCAAAAAATTTCTTGACGAGGCGGGATTCGAACCCGCGTACCCACGATCCAAATGTGAGCTTCGTAACCACTCTGCTATCCAGGCATGCTACCAGAGCGATGCAGAGCCTTGCATATTAGAGTATACCAAGGGGTGGGAAATGTAAGTGAGGGTGAGGTGGAGAAAAAAGGAAGAGGAGAGAGAGCAAATCATATCATAGAAAGCACACACACACACACACACACATATATATATATACATATATATATATATATATATATATATATATATATATATATATATATATATATATATATATATATATATATATATATATATATATATGACACATGAAGCCATGGCAGGTGAAGCCGACGAGGAAGAGGTGGCGCGTGAATGGAATAAAAGTATGGCGTATGAGCCACGGCCCGTCTCTCATTCATAGCGTCACACAAGTCGACAGGATGAAGACCTGGCAGCCACTTCATCAGCCATGCATCATCAACGTTCCCAACAAGACGCCCTGACCACATACAGACCACCTGTGCAGATCATCGCTGCATACAGTGACCAGCTTCATGGCAGCATCATCGGCAGACTTCGACATCCCGAAGTACGCTGGATCGGCGGACGATGGACCCGTAGAGGACTGGTTCCACCTTTTCGAGGTCCACGCTACCGCTGCATCTTGGTCAGAACGGGACAGGGTCAAAAACTTCAACGACTACGTCACCGGTGAGGCCTTCCGCTTTTACCTCACGCACATCTTCCAAAACAACGAATCTTGGAAAAAAAATCAAAGAAGAAATGATCATTCGATTTAAAGAGTACGATGAAGACTTGTCCATAACCCACCAGCTGGAGCCTTTTCATCACAGTAACGAGAACTCTTCACGCAGCAAGCATATTTGCCAAACAAGACCTCATGTGAGAAAATTAGCGACGATTGTACCATCTTATGAATCTTCCGAATATCCCTCACACATTCGAACACCGACTAGGAATTTACAATTCCAAGCAGACAAGGTAAAGCATCTGCTGACCGAAACGCATCCAGACCCTTTTCCCAAAAGACCGAACCTACCGCCAGGTTTCCCATGGGCAAAGAAATCGGCATTTTCTACCTCTTCACTGCACCATAGTACTCCAGACGTTATTGAACGACCAAATGCAGCTGATTCGTCACATCGCATACGTGCCGCACCACCTGGTTTTGCATCAAGTGACGCTTCAGTTGCTCATAACGCTCATGGCACGCTTTCGTACCTACATTCGCAATCGGAACCTGGTGATGTCATGGCTGCTACTGTAGCGTCCAGTGATCACTCACCTGAGAGCCAAAGCAATGCGGAAGTTTCGAATTCACTAAACCCTGCGCGCTGCCAACTGATTGAAACATCCACAATGAACGGCATCTGAGAACACCCTGGGAAGGTTGCTGATGATTCTGGCACACTACTTTCATCGCCAGACACGCCTTACAGTAGACCACCGAGTACCGACTGTTTGCTGATCACATCAACTTGCAAAGAAAACCAGACTCATCTTACTCCAAGAAGCCCACCTCATCCAGTCCCGCAACAACAGCAATGCCAAAAGAAGAAGCTCGAAGAACCCCAGAGCCTACAACGGTTACTCGAACAAGGACAACGACGAACTCAAACTACATCTAAAGAACACTTGCGGCATAAAGGAGTTCGCCAGAAGAGACACCAACGAAACCGACAACAATTTCAACATCTGAGACACCTCCGCATTAAGGAGCGTCATCAAGGATGCTTTCCGCGCCACAGATCAAGACAACTGCGACAAAACCACAGGCAACGACGAAAGAAGCAAGAAACCACCCCATGTTCTCGTCAAGAACACAGACATCGCTCCATCAGCTTCGGTCAACGAACACGCAAACGAGAGTCAAACAGCGTGTACAAGCCACGACAAAGACCCCGACGCCTACGACATCTGACCTGCCGATGCTACAAGGTCTCCCAGCCGTTTTCGTTTTCCACGGGAGCTCAAGCCGTGTTTTCCTCAGCATGCAGGCGCCGGGGAGCCCCATGTCACCTGCTCTGGAACAGCCAGCCACGCCCACCAGAGCTGTGCTGGGCATCACCGGACTGCTGAACCGTGTTCTAAAGTACTGGCGAGGTCATTGAACTCATTAGGGACATGGAACTATTGGCCTGACTTTCTCGTATAAGACTCCTCGTTCACTTTTGTTAGTACCTCGCGCACTCTTTCGGGGGGAGGGGGAATCGTGTGACACATGAAGCCATGGCAGGAGAAGCCGACGAGGAAGAGGTGGCGCGTGAATGGAATAAAAGTATGGCGTATGAGCCACGGCCCGTCTCTCATTCATAGCGTCACATATATATATATACAGGAAAAAGGTATATGCTTCTAAAAAACTGTTTATTTGTCGACGTTATGATCGGAGACCGATCTATATATAGATGAAGAAAGAAAGATAATGACAAAGGGAAACAAGGAAGGCCACCCATCTCCTTACTCCCTTCAGGCTTAGCACCACTGATGCGACGCAACGTTAATTTTTTTTTTCATTTCACTCGGTCTGGGCGAAAATGAAACTACCAATGTCCCCAGGATACCTTGTAATTCATATGTGAAAGCGTTAGGCACCTTTCATTCATACGAACGTTTAATAGACTGTCGCAACAAGTCGACTGCAGCCATGCGTTAAAGCAAAAGAAAAAAAAAAGTACGAGGCAGCTGCAATTCTATGTACAAGTGGGCGAGTGTACGTGGTCATAGATGGTTGGATCATCTCACTTGCGAACAGCAATATTGTCACTTACGGATACAAGATTGCTGACTTATATAGCAAGTACAATAGCTTTGACTGCGGTGTTCGTGCTGGCCTAACAGCGCATTGTCGAATTATTCTACGGTGGCCCTCGTGCAGTTTTCTTCGATAAACGTGCTCCCCCTATTCTGCAAAGGAACAAGCAGGGCTCTACGAACCATTGATAATGAGCGATAATTTTTAGGATAAAGAGTCGCTTATCCGTGAAGCAGGATTGAATGGAAGGAACGTATTTTTAATAGAAAGGCTGCAAGATAGAGACTGAAGAAATTGGAGCAGAGAAAGGGGAAGCTCTTTCGGGGGAACACAGTGCACAGCAACGCGCCGCGTTCGACGTAGTCTCTCCCTTCCTGAGGCAATCTCAGCCAATGGGGCGCTTCCGTAAGCGGAACAGCTCCGGCGGAAAATTGAGACTGAGCGATGGCGGGGGTCCCTGGCAATTCCTCGACCCATAACAAAGTCTCCCAAGGGAACGAGGCCACCAAGCGCACCGCCATTGTGAGCCTCAGCTGAGCACAATGGCCGGACCCACTTTGGGGCATTCGAACACACACGCCCTACCCTTTCCACCACCCTCCTCCATCATCCGCCTTATAGAAAAGAGAGCCGATGCCAGGACAGCGGAGCCCGCGGCTGAGGACGAGGACTGCACCCGCGAAGTTGAATGGAAGAAGAGACCGATACACTTAATCAAACTCATCGGCCGGGCGAATAGCGTCTCTGCTTGCTCGTTTGTTCGCTTTCGGGATAAAAGGGTGAACTGTCCCGAATTCCTGACACAGTAGCGAATCTAATTAACCGTGGCTCGCGTTCTGTGGAGCGCAACTGACTTGCATCAGTTTCGCCGATTGGCGTGTGCGGCGAAAGACGTTGTTTTGTCCATGAAGTTTAGGACGCCACAGAATGACGGTCGTGGAGGAAGCAACTGCTCAGTGAACGAAGTTAGCGCTGACCAGGAGGGACCGCAGTAGTAAGTTAACGGCGCTATGTACGTGTACAAGGGCATTTTCAGCGACTACTGAGTTTTTATTTTATTGGGTTAAACTTTGTCCCCACCACTTAGGAAAGTAATGTGCGAGGCCTAAACTGCATGCGGGTCACCGTGCGCCGATTTGATTGCCGTAGGAAGAAAGAAAATGGATGAAAACGCGTCAGATGCTGTCGGCAGGGTGACACATCTGTCCCTGACCTGTGCAGAATACACTCTTATGCCTTTTCTGAGATAAATCGGCGTCATCGAATACATTATTTTTATTGCGATAGCAATTATGTGGACAGTCTTGACAGGTTTTTGCCGTCGCCGTCGCCGTCATGTGCCTCCTGTACGTAGTAAAATTGATAAGATCCCCCCGAGCATCGTATGCTCTACCGCAGGTAAAAGTGCGCGAGCGGGGGTGACGATCGCGGCCGAAGCAAAGGCGAGCCGGCCGCCCATTTCCTCGCTCCGTGGGTGCATGCGATAGCATCACCCCGCTCGGGATGCCTGCCGTCGAAGCAGACAGGAAATACCCCGGCCGTATTTTACGAGCCTGAAAAGACACGTGGGGAGGAGGGGGGGGGGGTGTTGCGCGAGCAGCAACTTTGAACTTTGAATCTAAGGGCGCGGTCGCGATCGCTGTCGCGCCCTCTATCTCGACAACCATCACAGCGGGCGGCTTGTATACCCTTCTACGTGCTGCGCTCTCAACGCGAAGTGAACATGCGGAGAGCATCTCTCCCTGGAGCGGCCGCATTCTCTTACACCAGCGTTTTGTAGTTACGCGAGATCGGATACAAAACAGTTAGTTGCCAGCCTGACTTCGTATAACACTACAGTTTGTTGCTATCGCATTCGTTGCTTCGCTCTTGCGGTGAAGCTGTGTCTTTTTTCTGTGTCGCTTGTTGTGGTGTGTTTAGTTTGTGTTGTATGTCTGTGATATGCATCTTGCATACGATTTAATTTCCCATAACACCCGTCAGTAGTAGCATGCTAGGCGTGCCTTCAGACGAAGTTCTGAGAGATTCATTAGGAACCACTTGCGGTTACTCTTTTCTGTCTCATGCTCTCACTATATTGGTATGTGGGATTTGCTTGCATGGTTTGCATGACCGATATCTTATTATTATGCAGTTTGAAATAGCTTTAAGGTAATCACTCTGTAAAGGTAATGACTTAATGCGCGACGCAGATTGCCCAGCAGGTGCTTTCTGTCACACCTGACAACATTGCACTAATATAGAGATTAAAGACACCATTTATTCGCATTAAACTCAAGCTAACATAGAGATCCCGCCATCGCTAATTGTTCGATTGCAGTAAATCTAAATTACTTGTCCGCTTCGAATGCAAAAACGACGCAGGCTTTTGCTTTCAACATAACGTTTTATTGCCGCGGAGGCTTTTAGCTTTATGAGCAACGCTGTTTCGAGAGAGGTCGAATTTGCTCGGAATAGATGAAAGTTGCATGGCCGGCAAAGACTGAACAAAATGCAGATTAACGATAAATATCGGTCGGCTTTGTTCTTGCTACTCCCTAATGCGTATCGGCTTTTTGTGTAAGCGTGGTTTGTTAAATTTGTGCGTCTTCCGCGTCGTTTGGTGTTATTTTTTCGTTTTTTGCAAGTGAGGTGTCGAATGGAGTTCAAATTGGTAACGTCGCCAAGCTCCTGGTATGTTCTGTGTGCGAATGAAACCGTGCGAGGGCAGCAGACGATTGCGGCTCAAACGGAGAGGAAACGCGCCGGCCGCCTTTCGTGGAATAACAAATGGGGGGAGGGGGACGGGAGCTCTGCAGAGGGCTGTGCGCTGCGGATGCAACTGCATGCTTTGGTCCAGCGAACATGGTCGCGCCGCCTCATCATGACGGGTCACAACGTTAAGTTTGCGCTGAATCGATAGACAGCACGAGGGTCGCTTCACTCACTACATCGGCGTTTTGTAGAATAACGCCAGATCGAACACTAAAATAGTGAGCTGCTAGCCTTCGCACAACGTTCCGATTTGTTGTTACCACATTCATTGCTTCGAACGTGCAGCGAAACTGTCTTTCATCGTCTTCTTTATCTTGTATGCTGTAGCGGTAGATAACGATTGTTCAGTGTTGGTGCCAGTCACGTATCAAATAACGGTTACCAGAGTCCATCAATTATAATATAAGAGACCATGCTGTGACTCTCTAACGATGGATGAAGGAAATAATTAGAAGAGAGTGCGACGATGAAAGTTGAATTCAGATAAAGCTATGATGTGTTACGGGAAATCTTGGTGACTTCAACCGTCGTGATGGCTCTGCCCAGCATCCGCTATTCCCGAAAGACGTGAGGCGCTAGCATAAATGGCGGCTGTCGCATTGTCACGTTCAAACAGAGACGATAAGTATCTACGTTGAAATGAATGGTCATAGTTGCGTAACCACACAGGAAGATCTCGAAAGGATGGGTATCACTCAGGAAGTCGAACCAGAGAATATAGTGCACAGCTTCCCTTTTTGATGATAATCACATGACCAAGATTTGGGGACATGTGCACGTAGCGTCATCTCTCATCGGTAACCGCGGTGGCCGGCCGTAACTGAATGGGAAATAAGCGAAAAAAAATCGCACTTCACGAAAAAGCTAGTGACAGTGAAGAAAAAGGACTCTAGATTCTATACAGCAGACACTTATGTGAACATTCTGGTAAAATTACAGTGTCGCACTACAAACCGCGTGGCTTTTCTAATGAACGGCGTTCGATTGTCCAGGGAAGTCTCACGTTTTGTAGTTAGATACTGCAATTTTAACAAAAATGTTTGAATGAATGAAGGAAATCTACCGGAAGAGATCCACCATCAGGAAGTAAGCGTTCACTTATAATCTATTGAGTTGCTTTGAAAACATTGAGAGTTAACTCACTCGCCTCGGTAAGCAGTCGGACCAGGTACGTACTTTGCTCCTAATACAGAGTGCAAACTCTCGTGGCTGCATTGGGAAGTGCTGCACGAACTGCGAAGTAGCGACCTGTCGACAAGATGGCGAACCCTGGATTGGCGGATAGGTGGGCATTACGCATACACATACTCTTCCTCACGAGGAGATCAACGCAGTGTATACTTTCACCAAGCAAATCGCCTGTCGTTTCCTGGTTGCCGAGCCATGACTTCCGCTGCCCACCTCGGCGATACGCGTTTTGGGACACCGCTCAAAATACTCCAGCGCTTCGAGGACTCCTGGGAAGGAAATGTGTTTTGACGCAGGAAAAAGAAAAGTTTCAAAACTGCAGATGCGAGAGCAGCCGAATCTACCGCATAACTCCGCTACAGTCCCTGATGCACTTACGATGTATCTTCTTTCTCGATTTTTTTTAAAACTAAGCCCACATGCCTCGGGGCTCTTCTTAAGCATCGCCCTAGATGCCATTCGAGAGAGTCTCGCCGGTGATTCCGCTGAACGCCGTGGAGGATCTCGGAGGCGATTCGATTCGGTGGAGTCGATATATGTGCCCGTCGCTCTCGATGTGCGCTCGCAAAATAAAATGAGATACTCCGGATGTGGTAGAAAACGATGGGCGGAGCGCACAAAAATGTTGGAGGTCTAAGATGGAGAAGAAATTTACTAACGTGCACACGTCACTGATCTCGCGGTATTAGGAAGAAATACAGTTCGTCGGCGATATAAAGCCTTTTTCCCTGAACTATTCCCCCGTCATTTTCTCTCGTATGAATTTAGAGCTTCAAAAATCGCGTATGCAATGCCGCTTTTTGTACTTCCTGCCTTAAGGCCGAGTGGAGAGGTCAAAAGAAATGTGTACACCGTGTATTATTTTATACTGGAGTTCACGAGTATGAAAAATGGTTCTCGATAGCGGAGGTCTCTCTCGAGAAAGAGGCAACATCGAGGATAAAGATGGGAGATGGAGGAGGAAGACGAAGAAAGTGTGAATGGGATCCTAGAAGAATATTTCTTCGCGAATAGCCTTATTTGTTCTTTATTTTTGAATCGAGAGATTTGAAGGTAGGTGCAGTAGCATGGCCTTCCTGTGGTCTTCGAAATAAATGAAGGGGAAAGACGGGAGTATGGGTCCAGTACGAAAGAGAAAGGAGAGAAAGAAAAAAAAACTTCATTTTTTATGGGTACGCGGAAAGAAACGTGGTCTATAAAGGCCGAAGCTCCTGCGACGGCTGATGCCCTTATTCCCGAGGGCAAGAGCGAGAGATAGGAAAGAAAAGAAACGAGTTGAAGGAGTGTTCGTAATGGAACCATACGTCAAATTCGACGCTTCTTCGAAGACAAGAAATAAGTGAAGAGTTCGAAAGGCAGGAAGCGGCGGCCAATATGGCGCGTGCTAGGGTGGAGAGGAGGAAGAAAGAGGAGGATAAGGGTATGGGAAGTGAAGCGGTAGATGAACAATAAGAATGATGATATTATGGCAGAGATAGGATTACCAATGCTCGGCAGAAACCAGTGTAAACGAGCGATGGCGTAGCTGTTGCCATGACAAGTGTAGTATACCGGATTTTATCAACGCGCGTTCTCGCGCGAAGCCTCCGCGGGGCAATCTGTGGAAGTGAAAAAGACTTCTACAGTTTTTGCGAGCGATTCTTGCGCATACAAGTTGATTTTGTGGCCGCAAATGCTAAAAACCGCGTCGGTGACGTCGTACTGTCCAAGTAATGGCGTACACGAATGGCCTTTGCGGGGATTTTTTGGTCGCCAGATACGCGGCGTTCCATTTGGCCGGAACAGTGACGAACAGAGGTGAACATATCGCCATGTTGAGCTCAGTTGGTTTAGCGATTTTTGTTGGGTCGCACTTCGTCAGTTTCACCGTCGAGTTAGTTTGGCTGCGACGATGACCTGCGCCAGATATGTCTCTGCACCGCTTTCATACGGGAACATGACGCGCGTTGCTCACCACAAGGATTGGCCGACACGTCTGTTACATTGCTGTCAGTGCTATGGCTGCTTAGTATTTTGAGCGCAAGTGCGTCATTTTTTTAGCACTAGGCAGGGGAAGTTCGGGGCAGGTTTATTGAATATCTCTGATATATTTTCCGAGATTGTAGAATGCAATGAATGTACTAGTCTCTCAGGAAATATATCAAAGCTATTCGCATGCTGTGTTGGAACCAAGGAGGTTATAGCAATACTTCTGGAGTGGAGAAGGCGAGCACTCAGTGAAGCCAGCTCCGCCATATTGCAAAGGGCAGAAAACGTGCGCGCGCAGAAGTCAATCGGAGTGTGAGCACGGCTGCGTGCATCTTCGTCTGCTATGGTGGGATCCTGTATTTCATATGGTTCCAACATTACTGAAGCACTAAAAACAGACAAAGAATAAAGATAAGACCTTTTGTCTCTACATTCTTAAAAAAAAATGGAGTGACCCTCTCTCCTTTGAGGGAGAAACGGCGATGTCCCCAATGTTCGTCTTCAAATGGAGAAACCATTCCTCCCTTTTCAATGGAGAAACCGTCAAAATCAAGATGGCTGACGCCAAGCCAGCGAAGCGAGCAATAGATTTAGGCCTAGCGAGTGCATCGATTCTCGACTGATAAAGAGTATGCGGCACTGGCAATCACAAAAAATGGTCCCGCTGAGCTTAATATCGAACGATATGACAATAAAATCAAGGAGACAAACCTGTAGTGATGAAAACCTCGCGAAACGGAACGACGGAACTCGTACGTTTCGCTCGGTCAGCGAGACGGCGTTCACTTTAAAAGAGACGGATACTGCAAAGGGGCTCTCACCCGGAGACTGTAATTTAGGCTTGCTGTCTTTATTTGTCGAACCGTCACACGGTGTAGCGACGTTATCCACGCGTTTGTGCTTCCAAAATGTACATTCTGTAGCATCAGAACAATCCCGGCTCAGCAGAGCATAGTTTTGATAGATAGATGTTCAACTTCATATAAGTAGGTGGAGCTGTGAAAGCGCCGCGGCCGTGAAGTAGGTGGTAGCTGGCGCCATCTAGAGGAATTAAACAATACTAAAAAAAGTTGTTTCTGTCAGAGGCGGCGTACGTTGATACTGCACACGGCATTTCGGGAAGGTAGGGCCATTCATGGATTACTCAAGGACACCAGAAAGTTGATACAGCTTTTATTAATACACACACGTTCACTAGGCAGATACATAGTACACACAATGAATTCAATACATACACAATTCATTCGCATGTATATAACCATCCACTACAGACGCTTACACATACCCCTCTATGAAGCGCTGGCCCATATATAGTCACTGAATTACAGTGGACCATGGTGGCACAAAGGTGCGTCATTTTTATTCAACTCTTTACGATTCCATGGCTGCGTCACAATATACGCCGACATTATTAAATAGTAGCTATGGCTTAGCCAAGCGCACCAGTTAATCTAAAGCCGCATAATAATGAACGATATAATTACAGAGTTGAATAAGTTAGTGCGAAAACGACCATATTGAGAGCCGTTCATACCATTCCGATGACATTTTAAAGTAGCGCCATCTTCTGACAGCGGCCACAGATGAAATTTCTCTCTCTCATTTCTTTATTTTCAATAGTTACTGTGGGAGGGCGCAAGATCAGCAACATGCCGGTCAGACTCCGTCGCCTTTGTCGCGTCGACTTCGTTGAGTGGTTTGGTGTTGACATCGGTTCACATTCTATTTATGCGTTGACCACAAGTATGACGATGGGCCATGGATTCGTTCAACTGCTAGCCCTTCAGTGACAATGCTTCTGATGCGGTACGGCCGTCTCATTTGTGTATACGTACATTACAACGCGGGTCGTGCGAAGAAACAAGACAAGATGGCTTCGCACCGGACGGTGGTCTTTCGAGAGCGATGTCAGTGGCTCTTGGCGCCGCGGCAGCTCGATTACTTGAGTAGAGAAACTGGCGCTACACCGCGCGAATTATGGAAAAGAACGCTACCCTCACTACGTGTTCTGTAATATTTCAGTACGCTGTACCTACATGCTGCTCTGCTACTGTTACGTCACGGTATTCGCCTGGCGTGTGAAATTGCGGTCATTGTGCGACAACTGTGTAGTTGTCGTTGTGGCGGTGGTTAGTCTTGCGTTGGATTTGGAATACTCTTTTCACAAAGATGAGTGAGAGTGTTAGTGATTACCTACTGTGCACAGCTGTCATTAGAAGCGCATTTTGGGTGGAGTTTCGCACGCCAAAGCAAAATCCTGAGAACGAGAGATACATACTGCACGCGTGCATAAGTCCGTCCTAATTCTCAGTGATGGCATGCGTATTCCAAAACGCATGTGATTGAGAATTTTATCTTAATTGACAGAAGTCATTGACTTATTCTTCAGATATGTGCAATTATGATGCAGGTTAACGTTAAAATGCGGCCACGGCGGCCACATTTCAATGCGGGCGAAAGGCAAAGAACACCCATGTGCTTATGTTCGGGTGCACGTTAAAGAACCCCAGTTGATCGAAATTAATCCGTAGTCCCACACTACGGCGTGCCTCATAATCATACGGTGGTTTCGACACGTCAAACTCCAGCAATTATACGTTATCGTACTTTCACGCATGCGCTGTCCAGTGGTATCACGTTTGCTAAAATGTTGTAAAAATTAACTTTCATGCTTCTTTATATTGCTTGTTGTATTGATAACTGCTGTGTAAAACTAAAAACGCGTGCTCTTGCCAAGTATGTTAACGCCGAAAAAAATTGAATTATTGGTGTACAGTCTAAGGTGTTCATTAAAACAAGACTGTTTTGTGAAGCGGGACTTACTGTATTTATGACAAAAGCAGATCGTGCGCAAACGTATACAAACAACACGAGACACACGAAAGTATGCGGCGCATCGCGCACACGCCGAGCCTATAAAAAAAAGAAAAAAAACGCCACACACGTTACTCAACACGTAGAACAAAAACAATGAACGTCACCCGTGTGTTGCTCGCATCAATCCCAGGTACAAGTAATTGCACGCGACTGGCCGAGATCGGTAGCATTGGATAATCTGGTCTGAGACTGCCGAGCGAGCGCGAAAAAGCGTACGCTCTCCGCAGCACGGAATCACGATGTAACTCGGTGTTCGCATGCGCGCGCGCGCAAGTCACGTGGTTGAGGGAGACACGTTCTCCCTTGGCGCTTGCCGCAAGAGGGCGCGACGAGTAAATCGTCCGCAAAGGAGAAAGTCGCTGCTCCGAAGGAGGAACGGAGCCCGTTGCTCCATTCTCGCTCCCTTTTTTTTAGAGTGTAGTCCTCGTGCATACTTATCGCTGTAGTAATTTTGAAATGATGTACCACGTCCAACTCTCCATTTCAACTTGCATACGGGTGTACCGATCGCTTGAAACAGAAGCAAAGCATCACGTCGTCTCACATTTAAGTATGCACCTTTTGCGATTAAGTGCCTTTGAACGCGCGTAACTTTCGAACATGAAAACTTGTGTTACCGTACGTCCGCAGCAAACGTGCAGCGAGTCGGTCTCGATTGTACTGTCAGTTGCCATACGGAGCAGTATGCGCGCATGGCACAAGTTTGAGGGGACGAATCGCAGCCTATTAAGGGTGTTTTGCTTCGTCATCGCGGGTAGACAGCATTTGGATGTCCGCGGATTTCCCAAGGACGGCGCTCTTCGTGAAGCGTGGGCGGGCGCGGTTCGGCGGGATCATTGGGCTCCCAAGGACGGTGATCGCTTGTGCTGAGTTCACTTTTAAGCCGATTATTTTCATAGGACTGACCAGACGGTTAGACTACGAACTTTCTGATTGCCCAAATGTATGTCAAGGTCAGAATTCATCGCACTTCTAATGAAAGAGACCGCGGAAAAGCGAAGAAATGGGTTCGGCTTTTGTTAAAACGAATCATAATTTTAAAAAATCTGTGAAGTTGTACATGAAACAAGCTCCACATTCTTGTGTTTTGAGATCCCTGCGCGAGAACAATAAAGAACAAAAACAAATCTGCGTACTTTCTTTTCTGTGAAACGTGCACGTTTTTCTGTGAGCGTGAATGGACGGATCTTACATAAGCCTTCAGAATTCACTACGGATCTTGAAAAAAGAACCTTAAAATTGCCCCAGAAACTCAGAAGTAGAAGAGTCCTGTCCCCCACTGCTTTAAGCAGAGCAATGACAGAGGAGGTTGCTTAGAAAGCCATAGAGACACAAAACAAGTAACAGCTCACCAGGCAGGCGTCAAGGGCTTCTGTAGCCTTTCCTAATCGTAAGAGAAGTTCGCTATCAAAATTAGAAGGGAATGGTATGTAAGATTCGGCCGTAACGCGATAATGGTGTACGCAGAAGCGCGCACCGAACTTTCCGTCCTGCCCCTCGCGAGATGGTCGTAGGCGGGTTTTGGCTTCCATAGGCTTGTGCTTCACTCTCTTCCATAGACTTGTGCAGGGACCCGCCACTCCAAAAGCTTTATTATAACCTCCTTGGTTCTGACATATTGGCCTGAAATCTACAGGATAACAGAAAAACTCGAAAATGTGTTGAGGGCCACACAGCCGGCAATGGAATGGAAAATAATCAACGAACAATTAAGAAGAGATCGGACGAAAGTATAAATGGCCAGGGAATAAACAGAGGTAGCGGATATTAGAGTTGACATTAGGCGAAAGAAGGGAGCTATGTAATGCGTAAGACATGCGACTGGGTGTGAGAGCAAGGGAATGGCTACCAAGGGACGGGTAACGCAGCGGAGGACGGCAGCGAGACAGATGGAGAGACGAAACTCAGTTCGCAGATATAAAATGGAAACAAATCGCTCAGGAAAAGGTAAATTGGACACCACTGGGAGAAGCCTTCGTCATGCAGTGGGCCTATATTGGCCCGATAACGATGATGATGATTTCTCAAGAAGCCATTAGTAACAGTTACGGAACTGTTCAGCTGGCTGAGGCAATAATGCTGGTTTCCGCAGTTTGTCCTTCAGGGAAGCTCAAGCGCAGTGGCTAGCTCACTTGTGTCCTTGATTATTAAATTTGAATAAGCCGCATTTGGCATTATACGAGCAGAGAGGTATCTTAGGGTTACCTGATTATTAGGTGTACACCATAATGATACTACATGCGTTCTTGCGCTGGAAAAACCTTCAATGCAAGTAATATGACGTTGGGCATAAAAGCAGCTCTGCCAGTTTCTGACCGACCGAATGACCCACGCAGTGAATGGTTGGACGCGAACTTTTATTGATCGATGCAGCATTGTGGTTTCGTTTAAAGTGAAAGCGACATCGTCAAGTTTCATCTAGATGTTTAGCCAACGTGAAATTTTCAGTTTCAACGCATGTATTTTTATGAAAGTATGCTATGGATGCGAAATGGTTGTTACGAATGGGGCACTGAAATAAAACAGACCTCCACTCTTGTCCTCTGTCACGTGTTCTGAATAGGCTGGCAGTGTTTGGTACGGCGGCATTCTTTGAAGCCTCGTTTAGCGTCACTGCTTGCGCTCATTTTGTAGGCAAATTCAAGAACAAACTCGGCAGCGTTACGTTTCCTCTTGAGTTCGTGTTCTGCACAAGCAAGCAGAATTCCAAGATTGCCGCCGAGCCCTGGAACGTGGCGAGGGCCAGGAAGCCAGAGTTTGCGAACAGTGGCTATGTGCGGGCTCTCGTAGAAGTCGAGCGGTAAA
Source organism: Rhipicephalus sanguineus (assembly GCF_013339695.2). NCBI lineage: Eukaryota > Metazoa > Arthropoda > Arachnida > Ixodida > Ixodidae > Rhipicephalus > Rhipicephalus sanguineus. The sequence goes on along the minus strand of NC_051180.1, from coordinate 123,481,346 downwards.
TCTCGTTTCCGGTGCGCATAATCATCCGTGCGGAGAGCAAGAAAGGAAGCGGAGGAAGATTTATCCGCTGGCAAAGCTTCGTCTCCCTTCCTTTCTCGCATAATTGCTTTAGTTCGCTTACCCGAGTCTGACGACGCTGGGGCACCTGCTTGGGATCTCCAATGAGGATCTTGACCCCGGCGCTAAAGTGAAAAGGAGCACGTGCATAGATGGACAAACCATTTTTGTTTGTACGTTATACCATTGTAAAATAGAGCAGGAAGTCGACTGACTGCTGAAGGTCTGCACATCTATGAATAATAAAATAAAGAAAAAATAAAAGAAAGTGCCATGAATAGAAGGAAAATAAGATGCATGACTCTATTCTGTCTGACAAAGCTTCGAGTGACAGTAAATATGCCGTAAGTGTAACAGGCACGAAAACTTGTCTGATTTAATACTCTTACATATGTGGACACTTTGTCTTCAAAGTGAAATCATAGAAATTCTCGACTCGTTAATCTCCCTGCTTTTCATCTTCTTGCTTTCTGTCTCTTGCTCTCATTGATTCAATAAATTATTCATTTATTGCAATATTGCAGACGTTCGGAGGACATCTCGCTGGTGTCTACGCTCTGATGAAATGCATAGTGAATGTAGGGTTAAGTAGAGTGCAACCTTGCACAAGAAATTATTCACCGCGTAGAAGGGACTGCCTTTTGCCGGAGAAAGTAAGGAGGAATAAATAAAAATTAACGCATTTCCTCACGTTTACGTCGTAAAAGCAAAAAATCACCAACCTCGCAGAAAGAAACGCTCCTCTAGCGGTTCAACCCCGCTACTGCGCCGAACCCGCACATGATCTACGCTGAAACTTGCCTGCCTGTTACAAAACACTACGCTACTCTAGTTCTACTAGTTTTCCAGTAGACAGATACTGTTTCCAGTAGCACAGTGCCAAAATCTAGACGATAGCCAGGTTGAGCTGTTGAATTCAACACTATCGTCTCCTATTCCAAAAGCTCCAGAGCTTTAGCGTGGTTTATACGCGAAAAGCGCTCCTGCCTCCCACAGAGCACTGAACGTGTCTGCTGCGAAAGCCCATCTGGCCAGTGAGTCCTAATCCGGATGAAACCTTAGCGAGTAGAGTAGGGAGAGCTTAAGCGCTGCTTGCTAGTCACTCAGACAATGCTGACTGGTGGAGAGCGCTTATTTGTAAGCCGATGCATAGTCTTGTTTGCTGTTCTTGTGGCTGGGAGTAAATACTTGTCGAGAGCTGTGGCTTTAGATCATTATGCCCGTTGATGGACGCTTGATAAACTGACAACGAAGCTCTGCAGCTGTGTTTTAAGAGCTGAGATCGACTTTACACTAACGTAAAAAAATAATAAGCCAGCAAGTATGCCAGTAAAATAACAAACAAGCAAAGGGAATTAGGTCATGAAAAAGTGCACCGTATATATATTCAACAAATGTTTTTGAATAATGCCCGTAATGTGAAGCACTTGGTTTCCTTACCTGCATTTTATTCTTGCTTGTCATTCTTCCACGAACAATTCTAAATATGTTGCAACTGCATTTTTCGGCCGACATAATAATCGATGCCCAAGCAAGGAAACGTGTGGTCAGTTCAATATAAAAAATATCGAAGAAACACAACGTTCACGTCGTGAAGTAGTACAACAGGCGTAACAACCGTCATTTCATTATTTATTTATTTATTTATTTCCCATACTGGCAAGCTTTGTAGTTCATTAGGTGTCAGATATAGCTAAAATTTCTATGTTCTCCTGAAATTACAGTGCCGGTTCCCGCAGCGATTATTCAGGCGTGCATTGTTAAGAGCAAGAAATCAAACTAGACTCCTTTGCTTCAATGTATTAGCGCAAAAGATGATCATTGGCGTCTCGGAGCTTGAAAAGTAGGGATTGCAGTGACATCTTGTACTATTCCATAATCATAATGCATAATTTGATGCAGTTGCATTTTCATGTGGTATTACCGGTGGCAACATCTGAGACAGCAAAAGTAAAATAAACATTTCGGCGGGTCTCACATTCTTGTAGCTCAAGAAGGCGAAATCCTGGCTGCATTCGTCTAAGACAAATGATCCTCAACGACAAGGGTAGTATGTTTGGCATTAAAATGACCCTTTGAACGCCTCACGCGAGCACCTTTGTCTTCGTATGTTTTTTATAAAGGAGGGCAGACTTTTCTTCGCCTTAAAATGTTTTTCAGACTCCGCATCCGCAATTCCGGATTTGAAGCTTGTCACGCAATATTACATCTGTTAAATTAACATGACTCCTTGCCTAACTTCACGATTGTGTAGGGCCTCCTTCCAAGCTGTTTAAAGAAAGCGCTGGCGATACGCTGTGGTAGAATACGAATGCCACGCAGAATACCTGCGTTCGATTGCGGTTGAAATGCAGATTTTCCTTTGCATCCATCGTGATTTTTTCGTCACGGCACCTTTTGCGCCGGGTCACAGGCTCGCCGATGTGAGCTCCAACAAAGACCCCTAAGGCTTTCGCCTTTAAGTAAAAGAAATAATGCAAAACGCCGTGGAGGACCCTGCAGCCTTCTAAAAACAACGTAGCTCAGCGTTGGATAAGACAAGTCACGGCTACAAAACGTGGCGGTTGCATTTAAGCGCGGAGCACTTTAGGGACCCGGGCGGTCGTACGCTGTCCTATGCTGTCGTCGTCGCTTGGTGTAACGCAGCCAAAACCACGTACAACATAGCCACCTATAGCATAGCCATGTATGACAAGGGGGCCAGGAAAGGGAAGCGAGGCTGAGGAGAAGCGATTTGAGGGCGAGGAGGATGAAAAGGGGGAAAGGAGAGGGTAAAAGCAGTCATTTAGCAAGGAGGCGAGAAAGGGAGAAGAGGTTGAGGAGTGATGTAGGGGTCAGGAGGATGGAAAGGAGGAAAGGAGAGGGTAAAGCATAACATATTCATGTATGGAGTTAGGTGTGGTATTAGGCAGGCAGAACCATGTATAGCATAGCCGTTTATAGCAAGGAAGTAGGAAAGATAAGTGACGGTGAGGAGGATGGACAGGAGGAATGGAGAGGGCAAAGCATAGCGTAGCCATGTATGGCGTAACGCAGGCGGAACTATGCACAGCATAGGTGCGTATGCCAAGGGGGTGGGAAAGAAGGGGAAAGGGTGCACAGCATAGCTATGTATGGCGTTAGGCAGGCAGAGCTACGTATAGCAGAGCCACCTATAGCATAGCCATTTATAGCAAGGGTGCGGGGAAGGGAAGGACGTGGTGCTCAATAAAGCCTTCGACACTTTTTTGCTCCAGCCGCTTCTTGCCAAGTTATCCATCACGCTGAATTATACCGCGGCCTTTGGACGAGTCGGCTGGAAAGAGGAAACGATTTTTTCGTGTGTTGTGCATATTGGTGTGCCTGTGCATCGCCATTTTGTTTTCATTTAACACAAACAAAGAACATTGCCATTTCATTTTGTTTGGACAGGATCGAAAGTATCGGTTAGCGAAATTTCACGGACTCTCCCCACTGGCTTTTGTTGGTTGCTGTGGTGTCGTCATTTATTATCCAAGTTCCTTTGTATCCGTGTGTTTAGCTCCTTAGGGCCCATGCAGACTCAGTAGAAATGAATGACAGGTCAGAAAGAAAGAGCAAAAATATTTAGTTTATATAAATGATCTGAATAACACATCGATAATAATATTTCTTATTATGAACGCGAGTAATATTTATCGTTGCTTCCTTTGCAGTGAGCGCGAAGTCAAAAATAATATTATTATAAATAACGACACGCTTTGTTAGCACAGGCACAGACATGTGCTTGACCTTAATATTTAGTGACGTTCGTGCCAAATGTCTTAGTGCAGCCCGAGTTGACATCCGTCGAATCCGTCGAACCCGTGCGTCTATGGTGAGACTTCATGATGCCACCAAGGGCGATGACGTAAGCACACTGCGAGCACCCTTATACAGCGACAGCATCACTCACGGTTACAATGACCAACGATATCGTTTGCACACGCGGGCATGTATGTAACTCGATTTCGTATGTAGCTGCAATCAAAAGCCTGCGGAAGATACCTGTAAAGCGTGCTCTGCCACGCATTTACCGTTAATGCGGGAAAAACAATGTTTTGGGAAATTGCATCATGATTCATAATAGCGGAGATGGTTAAGCTTATCAAAACTCTGGGGTCGGGCACAAAACTGGGCGGGTATGTGCCACAGAAAGCGGGTATGTGCCAAGCATCTCATAGCATACAATAGACAGGCATAGTGTAGTATACCAAAGGGGTGGAAAGGGAAGTGAGGGTGAGGAATAAGAAAATGAGAAGGGGAGAAGGTAAAGCATTGCATAGCCTTACGTAGCATAGTTTAGCGAGAGGATGGGAAAGGGAGGTGATTGTGAGGAGGACTGATGATAGGGCATGGAGGAAGAAAATGAGCAAGTGAGAGGAGAAACCATAGCACAACCATATACAGTATAGCATAGCAAGCCATGCATAAGTATTGTACATCAAGAGGGTGGGAAAGGGAAGAGAGTATGAGGAGGCGCGATGTGATTGCGAGAAGGAGGGAAAGGAGGAGGGGAGAGGGCGAAGCATAAGTTGGCCTTGTATTGTATTATACAGCAACTGGGTTGGAAAAGAAGAGAGGGTGAGAAGTGATGCATGGGTGAGGAAGAGGGAAATGAAGGGGGAGAGGGTACAGAATACCATAGCCGTGCATTGTATATTGAGCGAAGTGAGGGGGAGAAGGAAGGAAAGGAGGAGGGAATGACCACCAGCTCTGCTGTTTTCTTACTCTTAGTACCACTAGTGCGTAGCTGCCCCCAATTTTTCTTTAATTCAAGAAGACACAGATGCGTGCACGATGGCCTTGTGTTCGTTTTGTACCACGACGCTTCGTTTGCTGGCATTGTGCCCCTGTTTTTTTCTGAAAATAAGTGAATGTTTTTTTAGCAATAGTAACAAACGAAACGGCTTATTTTTTTTTCAAAAACTTGCCCTTAGGCATATACAACACATTGGGTCATAGATACACATACAAATACACTTCTTACCCGCCACGGTGGTCTAGTGGTTTTGATGCTCGACTGCTGACCCGAAGGTTGCGGGACCCCAGGTGGTCGAAATTTGCGGAGCCATCCACTACGGATTCCCTCATAATCATGTCCTGGTTTTGGGACTTTAAACCCCAACCATTATTAAATACACTTCTTAACAACTGCGTTGTTGATTTACATCCGTGAGTCGCAACTGGGACACCTCAACTGCTGTCCCAATAAAGGCAAGAACAGAATAAAAGAAACCTGAGTGAGGAAAGCGCTCGGCAACCGGTGTCCAGGGATTTGTTTTTAACGCGCAGTCACCTAGAGAGGGATTCCACCTAACTGCTTGCGCTGCGCTTCTAAAGCAGGCGTTAGCCAAATAAATTAAGAAAAATGGAGACATCCTGCCTAGAGAGTTGTGGTTTCAAACTCGTAGCCGAGTGCAGCGAAAAATGGTCTCCAAGTGATGCCGTATTGTGCCTAGCGCCTGGAAAGAAGCGGGTAATTGCCGAGCTTCTCAATGCGCACACGGAGGCATCAGCTTAGAGCAACGGCGGACTCTTAATGGTGACCCGTACGCTCACTTAGGACAAGCTCAAGTACTCTCGTTTGGTTAAGTGCAGGAAATTAAACACGCCATTGAGCTGTCACCTAGCTGTGAAATTGAGCATCGTGTGCATATGAATCAATACGAGACCACTGACAGATGCAGAGCTAGCCGTTTTTATTGGGTACCATGAGTGCGCGTCATGACCTTGAGAACTTTCTTTTCTTTTTTTTTGTTCCAACAGGTGGTTTACTTTCTGTGTGATCGCGAGCTCGCGCGCGGGCACGTGGCGACATCTCGCGGCGGCCACGGTATCTATGCAGTTCGCGATGTTCAAATCAGCCCATGGCCACGGACTGTGGGTTTATGGCATCATTTGCCGAAAGTAGAGGAAGTGATCTATAGCTGACTTTGTGAATTAATTTTAAGTTCCAAACCGCGAACTGCGCTCTAATGTTTGGCTTTCGTGTTCTCAGGATCCTGGACTACTGATCGGCAGCGTTTTCTGACCATACTGGAAAAGTGTTGCGGGGCCCCTTTAAGTTAGAAACTTAGTCAGGAGCAGCAGAAGCTATGTGGCGCTACTTGTCTATCATACAGTGACATCTTCAAGTTTCATGTGAAGCGTGATAACTGCATGCTACGGTAGGTGTGGTCTAGATGCTTGGTGGAATGAGGCTCGGGCTCAGGGTTAAAAAAGACCGACGAAAAATAGTAAAGTTGATGTATGTAAAGTTAGCCGTTTGTTTAAAGGCTCTGACGTCTTCCTTGTGCAGACAGGCTGGCACCTGTATCTCAGCACCTGCATTTTTATTATGGAAGTTTTTGAGTCTGGTATGCTGAAGTTGGTTCAAGGAAATTCGCTAATAATTTAATACTGCCTGATATATGTGAGCCAACGTTGTGAGAGCTGCAGTAAGACAAAACATAAAAAAATGCTTACTTCATCGATTGCAAAATAATTAGAATAGTCACGCAATAAAGAGAGCTTGCCTTATCGAGGCATTTAATATAATCAGCTGATCTTCACAAAATGGTAACTATTTCGTGGTCTCTCACAGTTTCTGTTTACCCGCCGTGGTAGCTTACCAGGCTGAGGTACTGGCCTGCTATGCTCGAGAACGCATGTTTGCTCCCTGCACAGCGGCCGCATTCAGATTAGGGCAAAATAAAAGAAATTATCCGGGCGCTTATATTTAGGAGCACTTTAAATAACCAATGTCCATAAAAATTTACCTGAAGTTCTCCCCTACGGCGTTTCTAGTCATCATATCGCAATTGCAGAACATAGAGCATCAAAATTATTTTTCTTCCACAGTCACTGTGTGAGGCTACGAGGTAAGCGTTCAGAACGTAAGATACCTGAATAGCTATCTTTCCAGCGCCTGGGACGTGGCTGTGAAACGTAGTTTGCTAACCAGTATAAATCTATCTCGCTATATCTGCAAGAATGTTCAAAAGCCACTTAAAGGATCACTGAAAGTGATCAGAATGAACACGGCAGTTCTGTAAGGCAAGACACAGAGGGAAAGCACATTATACACTCGCTAGAACAGTAGGCAGATACGTGAGAGCAGCATCCTTAATGCTATAAGAGATTCAAATCTCACTTTGGAGTGATTGATGTTAAATTGCTTTTTTTTTGGGGGGGGGGGGGATTAAGAGGTTGTCTTTAATGCATTAAAAAGTCGGCTCACAATCGTTTTGTTACTTGTATTATTTTTTGTTTATGTTTGGCAATTATTGCAACACCATTAAGGAGTGCTGTCGGAGCTTCGACGTGAATGAGCAGGGCCTCAGGCGGAGTGGTTTAAAAGGTTTCCAGCGTAAAACAGGTTCCGCGTGGTGGGTTTGTAGTGAGAATGTGAAGGCGAGGAGTGACGCCCTGCATCCTAAAGTAGTAGCTAAAGAGAAACGAAAATGCACTATTAAGCTAGAGATCCATATACGTAAACCAGATATACCTAACATATTTCCCAATAAAGCGAAAGCATTGTACGCGAGCACACTGATAACTCTGTATAAACCCATAAAGCCTAGTAATTATTTCTGGTTACAAAAAGTCAGAGTTTATTCGCATTGTTTCCGCACGATGCCAGTACAAGTGCACAAAAGTAATAAGCTATTTGAAGAAAACTCGATTAGTAGGGCAACTAATCATTTAGTACTCAGTTAGCTACCTACGTCTCGCTTTAGCACAGGTGTTGGTATCTGTTTTATGAACAAACATGATTTCTGGAGTAAAAAGTTTCCGTAGTGACTGCAGCGGCTAAGAAATTTCCTAAATAAACTTAGAAGCACGGAAGCTTGGGCGAGTTTGTAAGACATCATGGCACAACTTCAAAGCGCTAAAAAACAGGGACAAACGAAAATGAGTGGACACGACGAGCGCTATCTTGAAATTTTTCAAGATAGCGCTCGTCGTGTCCACTCTTTTACGTTTGTCCCTGTTTTTTAGCGCTTTGAAGTTGTGCCTAAATAAACGTAGATGTTGGATAGGTACGGATGTATAGCTCGTTTGATACACGAACAAGTGGAAAGACAGATAGAGGTTAGCAGCGCACAATAACTGCGTCCTTGTATGTGCGAAAACAATTCGCTTAGTTCATCAAAGTATGCCTGCAAATGACGCCTGAGCTTCCACCTCACACACCTCATGCGCCGCGGCAAGCGTCCTTGATGTGCGTCACTTATGCCCACCTATATTCAAGATCAGGCATGACTTTAACGTCACTGTGAAGGTGAGCATCATATTGATGGTGAACACCTTCAAACTGACGCTGGAGTTAAAAGCACCGAAAGGTATAACATCCATTATATAAAATCTAGTTTTCGCTGCACTAGTTCAAACGTTATATATTTACCCACTAGCATGTTCACTTTGCCATATAAAATACATTGGTGGAACAGGACAACCAAGTAATGTCATGTTGAACGGGCATCACGCGTACTCGGCGAAGAAATTACCGATAGCAGTGTGGCAGCATTTCATTGTAACCTGCCTAAAAAATAAAGAAAGCTCACGAGCGGAGAACGGACGGAGAAAGGAACAAAGACAAGCGCTGACTTCCAACTTAGGATTTATGGAAAAACGCACAGGTATATATGTGTCATTCTAACCATGAATATACGCACATTGCAACCGACCACAATTTCTGGGAAGTCACACTTTATATACTACCTTCAGGCAAATTTCCTATCCCCTAGGGACAAAAAAAAAAAAAATAGGCGGTCGTATCTCACGCACATATTCAACACATTCCAGAAAGTAGGCAAACATGTTTTAAAGAAAGCTCCCATGTAGCAGGTATATTACAACGTCCAGTCACATTTAACGCTTTTCTCTAAGAGCTTTTAACCGTGCTTTCATGACTTTCTCAAGTTCAGTTGATGTCCTCCATGTAATGAATTTCATGGGAAATTTTATGACCTCCTTGTAATGAATTTCAGGCTCCTTTTACTACGGCCCCAGAGGAATCATGAATAACAATCTATCGTCCACTCTTCTCTGTGAATGGGAAAAAAGCTTTCATATACCCTGGACACACCCCGCACTTTCCTTTCGTTTTGTGCTTCTCTTTTCATCTTGTTTCGTGTCCTTTCTATCTTACTATAGAACATCAAATTTCCCATTGGCCACGACAACCGCTCTATCTAATTGACAGAAAGCTTTGGAAGGGGAGCGGGGGCGGCTCAATATATCGAGTGAAAAGAAAAGGAAGATGTATGTCGTCTTCGAGTCGTCCTAGGCGAATGCATAAGGAACCCTGCGAATTTTTTTTCATCCACACAGGCCCCTTAAGAACCCTTATTTCGAATTTCCTAGGGCATACAAGAATGGGTTGTGTAAAAGCATTCCTAAACAGATACGATTGTTAGAGCTGTTTGAAGGGACGTTGCTATACAGCCCCTCCGAATATGATGGCCACTATTTGCAGGCACCGTCTTGACGCCCATTTCGTCGGGCTTGTACCCCTGTATATATATTATATTCCCGGATCAGTTCATGTCGCCTGCCCACTTGTGAACACCGACATCACCAGGCGTAAAGCAGGGGCAGGTACAGGGCCATTGCTGAGATAGCTTTTCTCGTTATGTTTTACCTTTCCGCTACCGGCCACAGCCTCCACTGCTTTAGCTCCTAACGGTAGATGCGTGTAAGCTCATACAGCAGGACCGTAAACGTGTGTGAGCTTACCCAGCCTTCTTCAGCTTACCCTCCGGTTCGCTATTTTTCCCACTATCAAGGTTCTTCGAGGACCACCGCACGACACTGCCTGCGACAGTATAGGGCTGGGCCCAGAAGGCTAAAGGAACAAGTTCTGTCCGACCCCCGCATTCGAGGACGCGGGAAACTTGGCTTCAATTAGTCGAAACGGCGCCGATGCGTGCTACGAAGAGTGTAAGCACAAAAAGCAGGCAGGAAGACGGCATCGAGACAGAGCCCACCTCAAGATGAAAGCCCCGTGTACGTCCAGCCACGGTGGAGGATGAAACGTGGAAAAGGCTGGTCCTAACCTGCAGCGCCCCGTGACCACCGTTCTCGCCGCCGCTTCCCACAAAAATCGCGACTCACTTTTACGAGTCAGGGCGCTGTTCTCCCTTCGTGCTTTTCACCTCCCCTTCGAGTCGCAGCAGCGCAGAACACGAGTGCACTTCCGTGCTCTGGCTTCTCTGTCCAACCATCAACACCTTCCCCTTTCCTTGCTTTCAGCTGTCTACCCTCTCGTTGAGGTAACGTCCATGTATTTTTTCTTTACGTTCCCTCCCAGGAGAGCCGCAGAGTTAGCACTCTGGACGATGTAGACACCTCGCGGGACGCCGACAACTCACGCGCCGCTCCGGCTCCCGCAGGGGCAGTGACCATGGAGGTGAAACATTTTACTTTCTCCGTTCATTTATTTTTATCCTCTCCATATTTGTTCGTCCACGCGTATACACGTCTTGCTTTTATATTGAGTGCTAAAGTGAGAGGCCGGAAGTTTTATGTCCGCGAGTAGAGGTGTCCGCGCGAAAGCCGCTTTATAGGAGAAGTAGTTGGATTCGCTTTTCGACGCTTGCTGACCGAACCAAGTGGGAGAGTGAACTTTTCCGCTGTTCGTGCGTCGCGTAGAGCTGCGTGGAAACTTCGATCGAAAACAGGCGCCGAAGGAGACACAGAGGTAGAGGTCGGTTTAGTGGGGTGGGATGGGGGTGGAGATGAAGCTGTCAGTGGCCTTCGCTGCTACCTTATAAACACTATGGCGCGATAAGGCCTGGCATGCAGAACTGGCACATGCTGCACAGTTCCATGTGGAAACCCTCTCAAGTGCACGGTCTAGCGAGGAGTCTACACTGTATTCCCTGCTCCTTTTGTGTTTGTGGTCTTGTGCGTAGTTTGCACTGCCATTCAATTATACAATACCCACCAACTGCAATTTTCATCTCTTGGAAATGGGAAGTGGATAGACATGTTGGTAAAGATAAGGAGTTTTGAACGAGTTCATTTGTCGTTAAAGCAGAATAACTATCCGAAAACGGAGAATAGCGTTTACAGTGTGATTCGGTTCTTCCGCGAATGTACAGGCGCCATAGGTTAACCTTTTGAGGTTGACGCTTTGTTCAGCACGCCGAAGACGCCTCCAGGACCCAAGGGATCTTGGCCAACTCCTATGCGATGTTTGGCTCACCCCACAAACTTGCCGAACTTATGATGTCCCTCTGTATTCCTCTCTCTCTTCAATTTCTGTATTGATACGATACTAATAATTTTATATGTAATGTGGGAATGCTGTTCGAGCCCCTCACAATAGGACTCTCTAAAAGAAATACGCGCCCTGGATATATTTTGTGGCAATCATCGGGAAGCCTGTGACTTCCCGAATGTCCATTGATCGGGATCAGTGGTTTTCAGCCATAGATGTTTCAAGAACCCCTTGTATACCGGTGGAACCGATGCGGGACCTCTTGCAATGAGAGAAAACGGGAAGAGGAGGGGAGGGGGGGGTGTCATAAACTGGCACAGAAGCGTGAAATAGGTGCCTTTTATTTCTACCTGGAAGAGAATGGTGACCCAAAAGTGCCACGTCAATTCGATCTTGACAGCTTTTCAATAAGTTGTGCGGTCTGCAGCTACATTAAACCTGTTTCTAGCTATATGTGCTTTTCAAATATGCAAGCCTAGAAAAAAGCATCCTCGCACGCATATGTCGTAGATAACTGCAACAAAAATTATGACAGCCATCTCATGGAGGCACATAAGTCAGCTCCGCCGCAGCACAACCTTTTTATGCGGTTAAGCATTCTAAAAATCAAAAGGGGGCGTAGTCACCGGACATGGTGTGCCTTAAAAAAAAAAAACACGTCTTTTTTCATGCATGGGTTTTGCGGACCCCCAAAAATGTCCTCGCGGACCTCCATTTGACAACCATTGGTCTAGATACAAGCTTCTGCGGAATGAATAGTGAGCCTCCTTCGCCAAACTAAGATTGACGATAATCTTTCTCGTACTTCTCTGCGGTTCTCTCTTTCTCTCTCTCCCCCCTCCCCCCTTCGCCCTTCTTTTCACAGTGCTTCTATTTAAAACGCTTTGTACACAATGAGTACTTTCAAGATGTATTCATTGAATGTCGCGCTGTAAGTAAAGGAGCGCACGTAAGTAAAGGATAGGTTTAGACGTGTATGCCTATACTCCTTAATTACATTTCTGCCATCAAAGCAGACTAAACATATGCTTACGCTGTGCTTTGAAGGACTTTGAATTAAACAAAAAAAAAGACAGTAACGCGAATAAATAACAAAAATTTGAACCTTTAAACTGTGTCGGAAGCAGATGCATGGAGTGAAAATAATTGACATTGATCACCTGTAGGCGATGCTTTTAAAGAATTAGCGTGTTTGCGAGCTTATAAGCATGCGCGAAGGAAGCTTGGAGGATGGCGCATATAGCTTGCGCTTGTGATACTTCTTAAGCTTCAACTCGTAGAAATTATATTTACTGTAAGAAGTAACGATTTAGCAGAAGGGCGCGAGTAGCTGTCATAGGATGGAAAGAAAGAGCAACGTTGTGAACAGAGTCATTCCTGGAAGGGCTACGTTAACGTAGCCCTTCCAGTGAGTGAAGTGAATTCACTTAACGGGCATCTTGTGCGACAACTTCTTTGCAAAGAAAGATTAATATTTTCAATGACCTGCCATGCGGTGCAAGATTCTTTGCATTTCTGCGTGACAAGCAGCTGACGTTAAGAAGGGTAAACAGTCCCGAATTCTATGCGCGTTCAAAAAAAAAAAAACACACACACACAAAACAATTTCTGCCTTATAGAAGGCTGTAAAAAAGAATGCTGAGGCTTCAGAGGAAATAAAAACGCCGCCGTGAAACTTATCGCTGGGCCAAGCGTGTTCATGTATTTTGACAGAATGTCGATAGCGTTGAGGACAATGGAATGATAAAGGATCTCGAAACTAAATTGATTGCACTTCCCAAGAATGCACGCGACCGGCAAATGCCTGTGGTTTTTCGGGCTGTCTCGTAAGTGCTTTATATTGTCACGTGATCGTGACGTCGACGAAGGCAGCAGTGGGCGTGTCTAAGATGAAACTCTTTATTTGGCTAAACTTGTCGCCGGGAAATGGAAAGCCAAACTACAGCAATACACACACTAACATTGGCAAACAGACCGTTTGCCGTCGAAGAACTGATCATCGCTGGGAGGCGCCGTCTTTTATACAACATGCATCGAACTTTGCAGCCTTATCACTGGCGGTCGAGCAAGTTCTGGAATAATCTCGACTATTCGCGTTCTGCACGCAATCTTAACAAAATCATTTACTACAATCGCGAAGCTTCTCAAAGACTACGGCGCCGTCTGCGTCGAGCGTTGCTAACCGTCCTTGCGGGTCAAACCCGAATACATCAAAAATAGACACTCGCGGCCATATGTTAATGCGGGTGACATTGCGTTTCTTCTCTTTAATTATAAATAATTGCCTTTAACTGAGCACTGCAGTTTGGTATGACAATAAAGATGGAATGTAATAAAGCTTGACAGCAGAATTCATTGAGGAGAGGGTATAAGTATGCAGTATAAGTACTCTTTAGTCAAAGCATGATTTACTTCTACAAACCATAATTTTCACCCCTTTCCTACCTATTCCCCCTCTCCTCAAGACAAGAAAAAAGGAAGGAACTTGAACAAGCATGCTTGAAATATACATGAGAAAAGAGATTACTGTCAAGAAGAACATTTGAGCAATACTAGAGGCACCAGATTTAGCTCTATTAAGTAAACGGAGATATCGTGTTGTAGCAAACTGTGTTAGTAATATCGGCCGTTCTATGCCGACCAACAGACTCACTTTTCGCGTGCTATTATCATAAAAAGATGAGTTTTACAACCTATAAATCTCACCTTCTTTCGAAAGCGTCGTTATTCAAACTTTAGTCATCTAGTTTGTTTCGAATAGCCAAGAGTACTTTTAGTCCTCTATGCTCTAACGCTATTCTTCAGGAATCGAAAGCTTTATGGAGCGCGTCCTGCTTTCATCGGCGCAGCATTGTTTGTTCAGAGAAAACCTGCCGTCGGCAGTCACTGCCATTCACGCGGTCTGTAAACAGCTACGCTTTGCGCCTGTTGGCAGATATAACAGATTGAAATACTTCGGAAAAAAGAAGGAAAGAGAACATAAAGCGCCGGCCGACTTCCGCGGGTACGGTAAAACTGGTAGCTGGCTTTCGAAATATAAAAGAATGGGTAGGCTCTTTCACGAAAGTGCTCGTGCTCCGTGGGTCAGATTAACGCGATTAGTCACTATCGCGCCAGTACGGGAGCTGCGGGGCTAATCGGCTATTCAAAACAGGTGGCAGTTCTAATCTGATTCCGTCAGCCAAGCTGGCAAACAAGAGGAAGAAGAGGAGGAGGTTTCGACACGTGGGCACTGAACTGAGGTTGACAGATGGTGGGAAGGGAAGACCGATGAGAGTGAAGCGAGCAAGCGGCGCGGTGACGTGGGCTGTCATTTTTAGCACACAAGAATTAGACGTTAGCGTTCACGTCTGCTGGGCTGTAGACTTTCTTCTTTTACCCAAGTAACATTTTCATGAAACACAGCACAAATGACAGCGAGTGAATGAAGTGTAGTATAGGTTGTTTGCCCATATATCTTTGTGCTTTTGTTCTTTAATTCCTCTCATTGATGTTTGACGCACATTTACTTTGCTTTCTTACCAGCAGCATGGCCATTGTTAAAAAAAAAGAAATTGGGCAGATCCCACCCCTTGTGAGAATGTTTCATGCGAAGCAATCAGCGCGTAGTTCTATGCTGCGTTTTTTGGCTTTGAGCCAAGCGTTACGAGGTGGATCGACGTGCTTTTGTAGGTGTACTAGTTGTGTGCGCATCGTGGGCTTATCAGGAACGTCGACTACACCGGCGTTTAAAGGGTAATTTATGGTGTGATGTAACGTCAGCACTCACGTTAGAGCACACACGTAAGTATTATCGTAACGGAATGCACTTTATGGTGCGATGATGTGATTATGATATGTAACTTTCGTTAGCGTATTCCTCCGGTGTCCAGGAACGCTTGAATATAGCTTGCTGAATCATAGGAATACAAATGTTATGGTTATTAGACTGCCATAAAAGCGGAGCCAACACTGCAGCCACAATTGACGTTAACCGGACATGACGCCTGTATAATAAAAAATTCGGCGGATCCCACGCCTTGTGGGAATCGGTTTCATGCGAAGCATTTAGCGAGTAGTTCTACTGCTGCATTTTTTTTTTGCCTTTCAGGCAAGCCTTGCGAGGTCGATCTACGTGTTTTTGTAAGTGTAGTGGCTGTGTGCACATCGTGGGCTTACCAGGCACGTCAACAACACTGGCATTCAAAGGGTAACTTATGGCGTGACGTAACACCAGCACTCATGTTGCAGTACATACGTCAGTATTATCGAAGCTGAGTGCACGCTACGTTGAGACGATGTTAATATCATGCGTAAGTTTTGTTAGCGTATTCCTCCGGGGTCCAGCAACGCTTGAATACAGCTTGCTAAATCATAGGAACACAAAGGTAATGTTTATTAGAGTGCTGTAAAAGCGGAGCCAACACTGGAATAACAATTGACGTTAACCCGACATGACGCCTGTATCACAGGATTACATATGTAGTGTTTAGTGCTATACTATAACATAAGATAGCCAGCACTACAACCACAATTGACGTTGCACATACATTACACCTGCATAGGGTCTTTTTACAAAGCAGTTTCTAGGCCTGGCGTGGCTCTGTGGTAGAATACTTGACTGCCACGCAAAATGCTTGGGTCCGGTTCGTGCTGGGATACTATTTTGTTATTCTTTGCACTCGTCACGTGTGTTCTCGCCGTTCCTGCCTAGATATAAACCGTCAATAACCTGTAGCGCATACCCATATATCGCTGCCCGTGGTATACGGGTATGTGCCACACGTGTATGGAGTTGAGTTGAGTTGAATAAACTTTATTTGCCCAACGGTTGATATTGTGCCCGGGGCTAGGCTGCCAGGGATCCACCATTCGAGGAGCATCTCTCGAGGTCCTCGGCGACGGCCCTGGCCCGCTGGACGGCCGCCCACTCCTGGTCTGAAAGGGTTTGACGTGATAAGCGACAAGATTTTCCCGTTCTTCATGTCATGGCCAGAGAGTCATATTCGTCAAACCCTCTTACTCTCCCATGCCAATTTTGGTCTATACCGAGTTAAGGGGACGATCACGAGAGTACCCAGACGTAGCCGACATCCGGTTTGCTAGATAGATAGATTGATAGATAGATAGAAATGGTCAAAGTGCCTTTGGTCAGCAAAGAAATGCTTCGTATTTAATAACGTGCCCAGCACTACCTCATCTATTTTATAGCAGAGCTGTTATGCTGGAGGTTTGCCGTGTGTCGTGGATAGCAACTTATCATCATAAACCGGCACGTGCTCTCTTCTTCCTCTTCTTCATTTTGAAAAAGTAAAAAAAAATTGATTTGCGCTGCGATCTGCCCAGACCGGATCTCACGCATCAACTCATCTTCTGCTTCGCTCCCAGAACCCGTGTGCCGATATTGTTTGGCGTGGGATGTAATGACTGTGATAGGCGAGAGAACGAGGGCAGAGAGAGAGAGAGAGAGAGAACGAAAGAGAGAAAAAGCGAGAGAGAGAAAGAAAGAGATAGAAAGAAAGGGATAGAGAAAAATTCTCGGCGAAAAAAGTTTCTCGACGAGATTAGAACCCGCGTATTCACGATCCGAAGGTGAGCATCGTAACCACTCGGCTATCCAGGCACTCTGGCGGAGCATAGCATAGCCTTGTATAGTATAGTATAATATAGCATAGTATAGTATAGCAAGAGTGTGGGAAAGACAACTGGGGGTGAAGGGGAGCAACCACGTCTCGTTCAATTGCAATCCCTTCTCGTTCGCGCCCTTCTGACGGAGGATCATCATACGTATTAAATTACCTCGCATCTCGCAGCACTTGTACTTCTCTACGTCGGATACACTGTGTGCAGACGTATCTCTCGCTTCCTTCTTTCACCCTCAGCTGTTCTTTTCGCTTTCGGCAAGCAAGGACTCCGTCTGCGAGGCTCGCGTGCGTCGTTTTTCTTTCATTTCCGCAAGCGAGCAGGCACGAACACGAAATCCCGGAGGCATGTTCTCGGCTCTTCGGCATCGAGCACCATCACGCCTCCGCATTGCTCTCCTTTCAATATACCATCGCGTGTCATCCTCGTACAGTGAAGGTGATATATAAAGTGTTTTCCTCATCCTCGATGCGGGTCTCTGGAAACGGCGATCATTGCTCACAACTGCTGGCGGCACACGCCACAGCCATACATTGCTTGCACTGAGCCCGCTGCTTGGCCGCTTGCACGCGGGCTTCTGTGCACGTTGGTCGAGAAACAAAAAGCAAGAGATGGTCGTGTTCTATTTCTTGTTTCGGGAGAGGAAAGAAAAAAAACAGCAGTGAGTGTTGTGTATACTTGGGCGTTTGTCATTCATGCGTCTGCTTCGAGCAGGAAACATGCACTCGAACTCGTGGAACGGGATGACAAGGAATATGAAGGCGAGAGGGAGCGAGTAACAGAAGGAGAAGGGATTGCGACTGGAGGATACCGGCTGCACTTGCGAATACGGGACGAGTGAAAAATGCGGCCTACTCCTCTCCTACATTCGTGGCGCTATGGCGATAGACGGTCTGTTTAACATGCGTAATTTTCGAACGCCTTTTTCGAAGTCATGAATTATTCAGCGTCCAAGAAAAAGCGGCACAGTAGCTTTCGCTTTCAATCTATTTTTACTTATGGTTAGCGCGCTTTGTCTTCTTAGTTTCAGTAAATTTTAGCGCGAGAACAGAAAAGATCGGTATAAAAAACTGGTTACCGATATATATAGGGGCGTGGAGGTATGGAACTCAGGGAGACAAGCTAAACTCGGAAGCCGGCATCTCCTGCCTTCGAGACGGAAGAAAAGCCTCCATTTATCTTCGTATAGCACTTCACTATAACGCCACGAGTGAGTTCGGAGCAACGTTGACTCTTTGCAATGACTTTCGGCTCGCTTCATACACATATGAAAGCTAGGAATGTGCTACTATGTTTCGTCGATAGTATTATTATCTGACCCGCGCCGCTGCGGCTTCGTGGCTGGGGCAGCTGGCTGTAGGGCATAAGGTAATAATAATAATATCGGTGGTTTAACGTTCCAAAACCACGATATGATTATGAGAGACGCCGTAGTGGAGGGCGGCGGAAATTTCGACCACCTGTGGTTCTTTAACGTGCACCTAAATCTAAGTACACGAGCGTCAAATATTTTTGCCTCCATCGAAAATGCAGCCGCCGCGGCCGGGAGGCTCGTGCGTTCGATTACAGCCGGTGGTAAACAATATTCTTGAGGAATTCACTAGAACGTACTTAACAACCGGATGTGCAGTTTCCGTCATTAAGGTATTAAGTTGTTAATTCTCAATTTTCACTTCGAAACCTTATTGTTTGTAGGATATTCGGCATACTCAGTGCTGTAATGCCCCGTTTAATTCACTTCAGTTGTTTCCGTTAACCAGCAGCTCCATTTATGGGATGTTTGTCGTATCTTTAACCTCGGTTACCAGAAAAAAATTTAAACGGGCTAGGCTGCGCAACGTTTAAAATGCGGAATTTTTTGACTGAGCAGGTACACTCGAGAGAGCAAAGAACAAAGTAAAACAGCAGCGAAAAGTGCACTAAACGGGTAATTAGAGGACGGCGAAAAAAATTGAATGGAAGCGTAAGACATTTGACATTTGGCAGTTGTTGACATTTGATGATAAGCGAAAAACATCTAACAAATATACCATGCTTTGGACTTCAGGAGTAATATTCACGAGTCCAAAACAAAATTTCTAGCGTATATGGGAGCTCGCTTATGCGTTCAAATGGAATTCAGGATAAACTGAAGGTCAGTTAAAGGCATTCTTGCAGACGGGGCATTCAACAGGTTGAACGCTGAATCTACAAGCTTGTTAGTCAGGACGTATCTTGTATCCTCCTCGCATACTTCAGGAATACTTCGCGCAGGTATGGGGACATCATTTCATTAAAGACATACGCTCAGAGGTGGGACATAAGCGCCCTTTTGTTGAAGCATTATATCAAACTCTGTCATTTGGGCTTCGACACTTATTAACGTTTGTTTGAAGTTACAGCGAATACTTTTAAAATTCACACGTTGAAGTTTGTAATCTTTATAGCGAAAAAACATTCCGGCTTGTGTGTGTGCTTCTTAGCAAGGGTTTGTAGCATAACTTTGCTTGCCTAAGTCTTCTACCTCTTTGTGACTTTGCAACAATCATGAAAAAGAAAAAAAAATTGATTTGCGCTGCGATCCGCCCAGACCGGATCTCATGCATCAACTCCAGGCCGTCCAGAGGGCTCGTGTCGTCTCCGAGAGTCATCACCTCCCGGTGCCGACATGGGTGGAGCCCCCGACTTGACCAGGGAGGTCTCTTGGCCACTTTTATTCTTGTCCTTCAGTACTACAATGCAGTTCTCTGTGGTATGTATGCATTTATAACGGCAGCCTTGTAAGTCTCACGTAAGGCGTCCTTCTATTACAAACATACTACACTTCAATGTAGACGACTGGGCCAGTTGGTGATTCATGATTGAGGCATGTGGTATATGGTATGTGAAAAATAACCCTTCAGTTGATAATATGCGCTTGTCCCCGTCTGCTTGTCGCCCTTGTTTTCTACCACGCAGTACACCTCAATACATCACTTCTTTGACTCCTGTTCGTCAAAAGCATAATGAAGTGCAAAATGAAAAAAAAAAAAGGACGATGAGATGTCGAAGGCAAATGGTGGGTTCTGAGCAAGGCATGGTAGCTGTGCTGTGTAAGAGCGATTAAGAAGCACAAGGTTGGGCGGTACTGCTTCGTTCCCTTTTTTATTTCTCATTTCGCAAGCTTTTGTTTTGCTGTTCGCGCTATCAAGTGCTCCTTAGGTGTCAACCAGTTCGCCCAGAAACAAGTTTTACTAATTGCGAAGTTCGCTGACCAACGCCGTGAGTTTCCGCTACTCCAAGCAAGACAATGAATCAGTCGCGCGCCTGAAGAAATTTTTCATCGGAAATCGACAAACTGAGAGAAAGAAAAGCCGATGGAATCATCGCGACACAGGCCGTGCTACACGAGCGGAGAGGGCGCGGGCCAGGGAACCGGACGCGTAGAATCACGCCGACTCATCAGGTCGGGGTCCCTGGATCCAGCGACCTTAATGAGACCGCGACCGCCCTTCATCGGCAACGCTTGCCTAATTTTGACCGCAATTAGTCAAGTCTGACATTTGGCACGCCTCCGCTCCCTCGGCCAACGCCGGTTCAGCTCAGCCGTCCAGACAGGGCAGCTGTGGGTTACCTAACCACTGATTGTTGGCGGGCCAGTTGGTATATACTGAATGTGAAAGAGCGTTCCGAGACAGGACCGAGAACGAAAACAAGCACCTCACCACCTCGCGGTGGCGTTATGGTTGCCTGGGCGAGGAAACCTTATGAGGACGCAGAATGAGGGCTGTTTGTTTTGAAAATAAGTTGCTTATCGAAGAGTTCGCTTGAAACTTTCTTGCAGCAGTTAATTGCGTTGCTAACTGTTAGGGAGTTTTCGATTAGGGGCGCTAAGCGTTTTGGTTCCCAAAGAATAGCATCGATGCCACTGCGCATGCGCGAGACCCAAACAGCGTTTGGGTTTTGCGTTGGGGACGCTATTTCTCGAATTTAGTTGGAGCCCAAAAGCCTGCCCCAAAAGCTTTGCGTCAAACAAACATGGCGGCACCCACTCAAGCGACGGCTCACGGCCAAGACGAAACTGACCCATTTTGAGAGAAATGGATGACATTAAAAATTAAAAAATGGTGGCGTAGGCTATTGCTGTGTTATATCTCGCGCATACAACAAAGACTGACCGACAAATAGCTCATCTTTTTAAGACCAGTTGTCGATATGAGATCTCGTAGGCTTAACGGAGGTATGCTGGCTAGAAGTTGGATTGTCTTGGCTGATGACAGCAAAATTGTGGACACACTAATTCGATGGCAATTTCCAGCGAATTCATTGCCATTACACATTGCAAACAATTTGAAAGAAAACCTGTACCGACGGTAATTTTCTGTGCCAGATTTCCAATTATTCTTCGTAGCTTGCCTTTCTGACGTCCGTGCCGCTGCAAGGGCAGGACGCAAACACTGGGCGTAAAACCCTATTCGAAAAGTCCTACCTCCTGCTTGACCCAAAGGCAGCACACGCAAAGTGCTTTGCGGCCCCAAACTTTTGGGGCCCCTATTCGGAGATTCCCTATCGGATCATGCAAGTGTAGCGTCATTTTTATTCTGCTCTTTATTCTGTTGAAAGTATAGCCACGCATGTAACACTGTGAATTTAGGAAAAGCTTGCATTGTTGTCAATAAATCATTACTATGTGGCTGTATTACTCCGAAGCTTTGAGACCACAGGACAGTTTTCATATATCCTGGATCAGCACAGTGTGTTTTGATGCCTTGCTGATCAATACCTATCATTACACTCCATCAAAAAATATTAGAGGGAAATCTAAATGATCCCTGAAAAAGATAGACTAGAAATACCGAACCAATATGGGTTTGGAGGAATTTATCTCGTTGATCTCGCATATCTCTAAAGGCAATCTCAGCATGGAATCATTATTTAGTTAAGGGGTAAGCCGAAGATGGCAAATGCACGAAAGGAAAATGAAGGGAACGTAAGATGCACCAAGAACCCTTCAACACAAAAGGTGTGCTGTTGCAAGACTGCCGCTGGAATCTTGGGCGGCGTGATCCTAGCATTATTCACTCGTAGCAACCGCCTTTGGAAAACGGCACTTGACGATCAATTCAGCGGCTTTTTATCTGGATATATTGTACGCAAGCGAAGCTATTTAGACAAAGCTTTGTTATCGCACGGGCAGATTTTTCTGCTGATTGTTATTTAACTAAGCCAGCAGACTGAAACAAGCTGCTAAATGGTAACCGCCTGTAATGGAAAGACTGCGAAAATATAGAGCAGGGTGAGGAAAAGAAAATCATCTAATTTTGAACTCTTTTTAAGGGCAATTCAGGCATAACTTCTTTTCCCTCCGCGTCCGATAACACACTTATCACGGTACCGTCATTTTGTTCTTTTGAATTAAACATTTGCTGAGAAAGGAGACTCAAAAACGGGCTTGGCTTACACTTTCTTTATTGCATTCAAATTTATATTACGCGGGCGCTTACACGGAAGCTGGCCGTTATCCAGTATTAGAAACGAAATGACCTGAGTAGGCGTCGTGCATGGGTGGAAGCTTCCCGAGGCAATTTCCCAAGAGTTTGCAGCGCAAGCACGTAAGTGCTGAAGGAAAGGTGACACAGTGAAGAACAGAAGGCAAAGAGGGACGCACACGAGCGCTGACTACCAAGCGATTCATTGGACATCCAATTTGTCCAATGTAATTGCGCCCGCACCTTAAAGGTAGCCCGTAGACAGCCCCATCGGAGCATTCTACAAATTTGTTTGCGCGTTTTACTGCGCATGCCCGTCTGCTTATACATGACATCTCGCTAAGGCGTTCGTCTGTCAGCCTAGAAATCTGACCAGCTTTGCACGGGGCTGATACATCCACATCGACACCAAATGTCGACCCGAGTTTCTTCAGCCCAATAGATATCTTGTGAAAATGTTGAGTAACAGCCACTTTCCTCTATTCTTTCTGTCTCTCTGGTTTCCCCTGTTTGAGTTGTTTTACATTCAGCACTTACGTGCTTGCACTCACTGTTTGGCACTTGCTGCTTTAGCATTTACATGCTTGCGCTGCAAACTCTTGGAAAATGCACTTCAACCAACTCGCCCAAATCGCCGTTCTTCTTCCCGAGGTAAGCTGCGCGGTGGTCTCAACTTCCTGCAGAATCTCGCATTGATTGTTACGTAACGAAGAAAGGAAAGCTCTACGTGATGATAAATATAATCGTCGATGCCACCTCTCCAGAAAACGCAGTCTAGTGAGTGAGCCACTGCATCTCACGCTCTGCTTCTTTGACGAATTATGTAAACTATCGCATCTCAACACATCCACGCCCTTGTAGATCGCCGTTTAAGCAGTGTCGCGACATTTGTTAAACATGTTCATCTTAGTTAGCTATCATAGTTATCGTTATGGAACGAGAAGAGAGAAAGAAAAAAAAAACCTGAGATGCGGGCTAGACACAGCACAGCGTCTCCACAGCAAGACGCTCAATGCTGTCCCCTTAAGTCACTGCAGAAGGGCTCGCTTTTATAGGTAAGGACGGTTTATGCCATCATGCAAAGCGAAAATGCGTCTTCCTGCGAATGTTAGCTTCGCGCACACCAACTACGTAGGCAACACTACGCGAGCAGTGACTTCAAGGGAACTTTATACCTTTTAACGCAATCTGTGCTTCATGAAGTGACTTGCTGTAGTTGACTGAAAATAAGAAGCCCGAATTAACTTCTCGGTGCGCTCTATATTTTCACGCTCCAAAGCGCGCGAGACGTCTCATCCAGGTCTGCGTGAATCTAAATTAAGAATGCTCGTCTCGGTAGCTAAGTTGAGCCTGTCGCGGCCATACCATGCATCGCAGCGCACGCTGACTCCCCTCGAGTCTTTTCGACTTGGTCCGGAACACACGCTAAAGCAGAGAGCTAGTTTGCACTTTAGACAATTACAGCGGCCTCGCATTCCCGACTCCTTCTCTCCTCTCTGCGCTCTTCGTCGCTTAAGGGCTGAGGCTTAGGGACGCTACTCACTCGCTTTTCGTTTATCATGCGGCTCTTTCCGTCCGAAGATGCCGCTTCTGTGAAGCAGTGAGATAAGCGGAACCGAAGAAGCTTTTAGCGCCGCAAATTGGGCTCGTATGGCTTACCGTTGCCTTGTTACAAGGCGCATTTGCGATTCTCTCGTGGCATCCTGGCCACAAGAAATGTGCCATACCCATTTTTTGAGCATACTTCTCGAGTACGTGATTCAAAACCAGTGAACTAGTGCAAAAAGTGTGTACCTGTTCCCGCTGTTCTACTATCTTTTACTCTCCGCGAAATGCGTCGTGATAGCTTTTCCTGCTCGCATTGGTGTTTTCATTTCCTTTTTAGGCCACATTGTTGCTCACTTTCTTTCGAGCAAGAAAATGAACTACGCATTTCTTTCTCCTTCCCACGTGCTGCTTGTGTCACTGCTCTTACTTTTCAGATTCTGCATTAAAAAAAGATGCAAACGAGAGAAGACTTGCGGATTTTGGCGTTAGCCACACGGCGCATGGTCTTCTTCTAGATCACGAAATAATGAATCGGGGAGCACCTTTTGAAGAAAAGTCGACTGATTGTTCATGCATTTACGTGTGATATTTTTTTTTACTACCACTATAGTTGATATGCTGGTATGCATAGAATTGGCCAAGTTGCTATGGTTGCATTTTGATGATTTTGTAGCGCAACATTAACAGGTCTTGTATTTTCTTTTTTTTTACGCAGTTGGTGAAGCGCTACCAAAGCATCAGAATGAAATACCCTTAAACGTGGCTTATTGGTAGCTAAAAGATTCTATTTGGATAAAAAAAAATAGCGCAGCTTGCAAAACGCCGCGCAAAGCTCGGTCACTGGAGCAGAAGAGGACACAGATGAAGAAGATAACGAAGAGAGCGCTTGCCGCTCTTCATGAAGACGATACTCTTTCTACGCCACTCGGCAAACTATATATACATGCTATATGTACTGTACATGGATACGATTTCACTCTCTCTTTTTTCTAGCTTCTTGTTTGTTTATGTTGCTTTAGATATCTTTCTCTATCATTCCATTTCTCTTTGTCCGTATGTCTTTTTCTCTCTTTCTTTCTCTTTCTCTCTTTTTTCTCTATCCCTCTCTCTGAGTAGTCGGTCTCACGCCTTGTATTTTTTTATCTGTTTCGCCCACCTTCACTAAACTACCCTTCTTCGATAAACGTTTTCTATATCTCTGCATTTGTTATTTCTTTCTTTATCTCTCTGTAGTCGGTCTCTAGCCTTTTATCATTTTCTCTGTTCATCTCTTGTTTTCTAACTCTTTCTCTCATTCTATTTCTTCTTCTGTCTTTCTGTCTTATTCTCTCTATCTTCCCTTTCTTCCTGTCTTTTTTTTCTATCCTGTCTTTTTTTCTATGTTTTTGTTTCTCTGCATCTCTTTGTGTAGTCGGTCTCTTGCCTCCTATATTTTTCTCTGTTTATTCCCTTTCTTCCTATCTCTCTCTATGTTTCTATTTCTTTCTATCTCTCTATGTACTCGTTCTCTCCGCACCCTTTCCCTCCTTCTCCTCACCCTTACTCCCCTTTCCCACCCCCTTGATGTACTACACTATACAAGGCTATGCTCTGCTGAGCCCGCCTGCCTGGGCACAGAGTGGTTTGTACGCCCGCATCCAGATCGTGGGAGCGCGAGTCCGAATGTCGCCTTGGCAAAATTTTTTTTTGACAAGAAATTCTCTCTTTCTATTTCTTTGAATCTCTCTTTATCTTTCTTCCGCTTTCTCTCTACTAATTCTCTCACCCATCAAGTTATTGCATCCCTCGCCAGACAAAATCGGCGCACGCCTTCTGGTATACCTAAGCAGAGGAGAAAGAAGAGGAAGGTGACGAAGATGGCACGTTCCGGTTCATGACGGTGATAATTTTCTATATACGACACACGGCCAACCTCGACCTTAACAACTCTGCTGTAAAAGCTACGCTTTGTAGTGACGTTTGCGTTATCTCTCCGATACAAGGTAGGGCGTGCTGATACGGACACGTTAAAAGAGAACACAAACATTGGTGTTTGTGTAGGCTGTGTCACCTGCCATATGCGTTTACCTGCATGCCGATGCCTCACCCTTTTTCATGGTGAGTCCCTACCGACAAGATTAACTTTCTGCTGTTCCAAGTCGTTTCTCCATTGCCCACGAGCTTTAAATCTTTTTTAAAAAACTGTGTGCGTGATACGTGTTCATTGTTTACGGTCTAATATAATCGTACATAGTATTGTAATCTTGTTTCTGTAAAGTGTCAGTAATGTTTTTTTTTTTTTTTGGTGCCCTAACTTTAAGACACACTTTAGAGTACCAGGTTCGAGGTATTGAGACCAAATAATTGTGCTAAATTAATTACAAGTACTTGCCAACCTGTAGAGTTAAGTGCAATCCTAATCGCATGCGAGAAGAACGCGATAAACTTCCCATTAAAAACTATGATGGTGCGTTGTTTAATTTAAAGAGTTACAAAGGTTGTCACAGTAGCTTGCTTAATTATTCAGAAAACGTAGTGCCCCGCAGGCTTATTTATGTGTACGCTAATGAAACAAAGTTGCTTTAATCCGTAAAGTATGCAGGCTTCTCTTCTTTATTTACATACAGAATCTTAGCGGGGAAATACTGTATACCTTGCGCTTCCCATAAGCGATTCACTTTATGGAAAATACAAAAAAGGCTGTGCCTAGGGCTTCACGGTATGGCTAAGCAGCGACTCGAGGGTGGCAGACGAGTGGTATGGCGAAGAACAAAGGCGAAGACTTTCCCTTATCGCGTGTGTCTCGCCGCTTCTAGTTCCGTAATCGGGCCTAATTAGCCGTTGCCCGAACAGCCGGCCTTTTAATCTGGATGATTAGCGCCAGCGTCGTCGTCGTCTTCTTCGTACGCGCCGTCGTAAGCACTCCGGCGTTTCCTTCGGGTCTCCTGGGTTCTCCTTTCTCGCCTTTCACGCCTATCGCTTCCCCTTCGTTCATGAAAGAAAGAACCGGAAGTCCCCGCAGCAGCGACGCCTTGAGTGCAAGGCCTGGGAGGCGTTAGTTGGGCGTAGGTCTCGTTGAGACTTCGCCTCTCTGAACCTTCGGGGTGCGTCGTCCTGGGCTTTGATTCGGTGCGCAGCAGCGACTTGTAGACTTTCGACGAGTGTCCTTCGTTTTTGTTCTATTTGCGATGTGAAGGCGGTCCCTAACGAGGAATGGAAAAGGCGCCAAGAACAGCCGCATTTTCCAATTAGCAACGCCGGAGGTTGGAGCTGGGAGAATGGCAACGCTGTTGCTACATCGGTAAAGAAGGAATTCGTGGCGGTGGGTGCATTGCCGTGGGGCATGTTCCGGACACGTCTGTAGCTTTATTTTCCATGCGCGAGTTTAGCAAGAGTAGCGAATAGTAGAATGTCGGTCTCGCTGACGTCGCTTTGCGCACGACTACACTACGATGAAGGTAGGATGGTCCTGCGGTAAAGATAAAACGCATGTTGAGATGGTTGTTAGAGCACAGTATCTTTTCAGCCGAGAGGCTACATGCCGTGTGGATAACATCAGCTTTTGTTGCTGGGTTTAATTCCACTGGCGGCACTGTATTTTAATGCTAACGATATTTAAATATATATTTAACACACACACACACACACACACACACACACACACACACACACACACACACACACACACACACACACACACACACACACACACACACACACACACACACACACACACACACGCACGCACGCACACACACAGACGAACACACACACACACACACAAACACACACACACACACACACGCACGCACGCACGCAGGGTGGTCCAGATGAAACCCTACAGCCTGCCTTGTATCAAGATCAGCATAGGCACAATATTATCGTGTCAGAGATGATACTTAAGAATGTTTACGGGACATATACTTTAGGTTTGAAGTAAGGTATTCGAGCAATGTTCTAATCTTGTGCATATTAGACACTGGTGGACGTGTTTAAATACCGCTGATGGCTATTCGTATATGCATTATCATACGTAAAATATCATCTACACGTATTCTAGTTTGAGTCATAATGAGTAGAAGGAGACCTTGTAAGTAACTCATAAATGTCTACAAAGAGCTGCAGTCCTTTCATTCATGCAGCTATTTGTCAAAGTCGTTTTCTACGAAAGCTAGCGGAAGATTTGCATGCAATTTGAATATTTCTACCAGGAACCCATAATGCGTGTGCTGTCGGCATCCTATATCAAAAGTCGTGATAGATCGTCGTGTCGACACCTTACAGTGAAGTGTCGTGAAAGGATGGTGTTGTACCAATAGCCTTTCGCTTGTACGGAACATTGTAATAATGGCGCCGCCCCATATTATTGTACACTAAAGAAATAACAAGCTGACGATATGTTTCGGTAGGACGTGCATATCTATAAAGTAGTTGGTTGCCTTGAACGCAGCACTCAAAGGCATGATATGTGTAACATAGCTTCCTCTCAGAATTCGTATCTATGTAGATGCAGATACTAAAATTTTGGCTCACCCACTCTGGGGGATTCACCAAGAATCGGGCAGCTTAGATAAAATATTTAAAATATAGGAAAGAGTATACTTGGTCCTTTTGTTTAATAAGAAGATTTTTATCAGAATTGTATTTTGCAAATAAAAAAGGGGGGTCGAATCTATTCTTAGCGAGCAAGAATTAAGTTATTGATACTGAAGAAAATATAATAGAGAACACTTTGGTTGACTATGAAGTTTTGGATTCGTTGTTATTGCCATGTCTCGTTGACTGTGCTATGAAACATTGAACGGCCTCGCATTCTTTCCCGTCGCTGTGCCCTAGGGTCAGTGCACCCACGGATAGTAAATTTGAATTTAATCAAATGATGCATAACGTTGTTTCTAGAGATGGCTTTCGTAATGCGGAAAACCTTCGACAAGAGATCAGAAAGCTTTCTATTGTTTAATTTTCCCTACAAGAAGAACAAAGCAGTGAGGGTGCCAAAGAAGCTCTGTAAAAATAAAAATTCAAAGGTGGTACACAACAGTGTCGCCTACTAATTATTACTTCAAGGTCTCTAGTATGACATGATGTACTTTTCCAGGAGGTCAATAGGGGATTAAAGTTTGGGGAATTTCTTAGAGACGGTGTAGAGAATTCTCGTATCATCATTTGGCTCCGAAATCTTGCCGCTACGATAATGGCTGATGTAGGGAGGATATTATTAGTGGTTCGTCGAACAACGCTTTCGCCAGTGCATCAGCCGTATAGGCCTCTATGCCCAGGTACCCATGCTTGCCGAACATGCGTTAAGTGATCAGGTACTAGGGGTTTGAACTCTTTCAATACTTTCGAATCACAAGATGCCGTGAGCGCACTGCACAAAGATAAAGGGTCCGTTATTACTACTGCGGAGTTTATTGATGTGGTCAGTTTACTAAGGGCCAATACTATCGCTAAAAATTCTGCTATAGAGATGGGTGAAAATCTGGAATGCGGAGGGAAAAGGACCAGTCGATAATTGGGCAGTATGTACTGATGCCAGTATTTTCTTCTTTCTGCGATACGTCCGTGGCAATGACTGTATGCACGTGTTATCTCACGTGTGAGTTATTTTCATCTGCACGGATCTCTAATAGTCCATGAGGCGACATCTCTTTGATTTGCTTGCGCGTGTCATCACCTGTCTGTTTTCTTATCTAACCCGAGTTTCTGCATGAAGAAACACATCACAACCACAGATACGTATTCAGCTGTTTAGATGTGGGAATAAAGTTTAGTCCACATTGTTCTTCTATCTCCAAACAAAACAATGACCTCGTTTTCTCTTTTCTGCTATTTTGGTGCCAATATTTCTGCACTTGTTGTTTCCCCTTATCGCATAATATTGCGATAGCAGTTATAAGATCCCTCCCGACGGGTCTTTTTTGGCGTCGTCGCCGTCATGTTCCGTATGAAGTCCAAATCAATAACAACTCCACGCGCGTCCTATGTTCTATCCGCGGGTAAAAGCGTGCGAGCGGGGGCGAGGAACGTTGCTGAAGCAGAGATCAAACGAGCCGGCCGATCTCCTTCGCTCGGAGGGCGCGTGCGATAACATCAACACGCGCTTGAGGCCTGCCGTCCAATGCTACTCAAGCAGAGGGGAAACGCCCCGCCCATCTTGAGGGAGCATGAAGGTAAGCGGACGGCTCGTGTACTCTTGTACGTGCTGCGCTCTCACTGCGAAGAGACTGTGCGAAATCCGCTACTCTCCCTGGAGCGGCCGTAGTCTCTTACGCCAGCGTTTTGCAGAGTTACGCGAGGCTGGATCTAAAAGAGTTAGCTTCCAACGTTACTTCGTATAACATTACAATTTGTTGCTATCACATTCATTGTATTGCCATTGTGGTGAGGGTGTGATTTTTATTATCTTGATTACAACTATGTAATGAGAGCAGGTGCCATGACGGCTACTCTCTTTGTAAGGGGAAGTTCACTGGGCTTTTCGTATATGTTACTGTTTATTCCACGGATACGACGCATCAGTCTTTAATTCTGCAAGAAACTAAGCAAACCCATCAAAATCAGTCTTCGATAGATGATGCATAATAAGAGAAATAGATTAATATCTGGTTGTTTGCTGAAATTTATCCCTTGTGTGAGAGTATTTAGGTAGGGCGCGTTTGGTGCTCGTAAAAGAGCATGGATAAACAGATTCTATTACGTTGGTAAAATATTATTAGCACTATTTTTTTTTCTTGGCACAAAACTTTCATATAGTAACATGCCCTGCTCTGAACGTCCCGTTTTAGTACAACCAACAAACTAACTGGCTACGCGATTTCAAAAGCACGGCTTCGTTGAACGCTTCACTTTTCTTTTCTCCCAGGAATGGGATTTTTTTTGCAGAACAGAGGCTCATGCATTTAGCAAGGCGAGTGAGCATTAGTGACGATGGGCGTTAGCACTAGGGCTCCTTTCCTCCCGCCGCCCGCATTCTCAAATGGCTTATCGCGGTGCTTCGGGTCGCTGCTGAAAAGGACGGGCGTGCCGCCGGCCAGCCAGCGCGCGAATATCCGCCAAGCCAATTAAAATGCGACGAAAAGGAGCAAAAGTGCTGTGGGTTCAACGTTCCGTGCGGGAAGAGGTAAGAGGGGAGGGAGGGGAGAAGACTATGGTGAAGCGCTCTCCGGGGAGGGAGGGGAGAAGACTATGGTGAAGCGCTCTCTGGAAGTCGATCCCTTCAACTTGGCTATCATTGATGGGACTCGTTTTCGGCTTTTGAAATGGCTGCACCGAATGGGTCAAAATGCCACGGTCCCTTCTGCCGGCTCCGGTTGGCCTCGTTTCTTCTAACGGATAGTGGCGTTGGTACGAGTGAAAAAGCTGAAAATGATATTTAAAAGAAAATGACATAAATAAAAATGAAGCTACATGCAAGATGAGAGAGAGAGAAGGAGCATCCAATGGTGACGAGGGTGCTTCCGGAATATAGGAGTACTTCTTTCGAGAGTGCCTTTCTTTCAGCAGAACTGAGATCCGCCTAATGCGATTCAACTGCGCAGTCGCCACGATCCTGCGCACGTTGCCCACGCTGATCTCGTTTCGTCGGCTTCAGAGTTGGAACACTCATTCTCCTCGCCTTCTTACGTAAGCGTTCGCTGGCGCTGCGGGTTCAATAACCCCCCTAGAGACCACCGTTAGGAAAGACTTCGTCAGTGATTCACAAAAAGAACCGCGGTTCGGAAAGCCATTGAAAGTACGGCTCGCTAAGACTCGAATGAAATATTTTTAAGCCGCTCTCTGGGGTACAAAAGAGCACGGAACAGCACACCGCTTCGGACATCATGGACATGCATTTTCCCCTAGGCCAGATTCTTTTCAATAGAAAATAATGCTTTTATTGTTAACCGACGGTTTTGACCATCTTTCCATTTCCACGCCTAAATATCAGAACATTTTGCAATCCACACTTTTTTTTTTCAGCGTCGTCACGCTGAATGTTCTTTCTCGCGTGCTTCGAGGCGGGAATCGAATGCTGTCTACTAGGTACTGATAGAATTACGAAGGGTGGGTGTCGGGTGTTCGTTCAGTGAAAAAAAAATTGAATAAAAAGAAATCGTTGCTTTTAGATTTACAGCGTTCTGCCGGCGCAGTGGCTGCAACAACAACCGTTCAGTAATGGCTAGAGAAATCTCTAGGTTATTATTTGCTGAGTATTTAGCTTTGCGGCTTTGTAACGTCGGAATGCAATCTCCATTAAACTCAAGATACGTATACACGGAGGATAGTGACGGCAAATAAGGCTAGTTCAATAGACCGATCTCACCAGATGACATTCGCATGCGCGAGTTTCCGACTGCGGCACTGCCGCCATCTTAGTTGGAGTACTCTGAGCTGCTGGTGCGGCTGCTTGCTGCGTGCTTCAGGTTTATTGTCGTTTGGCATGAATCCTCGGCACAGAAGAAAATTGAACGCTGTGGTAAACTGTGTCCGGACCTCTCATGTATGTTATTTTACTTTAGCTTACACTGCATATCCTAGCTTTAAGAGAAAAAAAAAAAACAGTAGACAACGTTTACATGTGACCAGGTCGGTCTCGTCGTGTTGATGGGCGCGCGTCGCTTAGCTGAATAAGTATTGGTTAGAAAAAACAAAAAAAAAAACAAACGAGAAATCACGTTCCTGTCGTCATGAGAGCAAAAATCTTTAGTGAACGTCAGCACGCGAGTGATACAAGTTGCAGTGTTCGGAAAATAACTTGCCCAAACGTAGAGCTCTCCGCGACTACGAAGACGGGAAAAAAAAAAAAAAACGATGGGACGAAAAGAAAAGAAAGCTTTTTGCGCTTCTTCTTTGTTCACGCAGTACATTCAATGTACGTACACTGTGTTGTCAGCGCAGGACTTCGAGCACAGTAATGTGTTAAACGTGAATGAATATGAGACGGTCGCCGTGAAGCAGGTTAAAAGCGCGCCCGCGGGGCGACGACTGGCCGCATGCCGTTTGCAAAAGTTTAACGTCATGGAAATCTTGTGAACGGCAAAATATTTCCTGCTGCAGAAGGGATGGATGAGTCAGTAAGAGGTTTTGGTGACACACACAATGTGACAGATGAGCAGTAGCCCGCTCAGGCCGGTGGCGGCAGCCTCAGCTGAGTGCTCGACGCCGATATCGTCGCTAGGCCTAAACTGCTTCGAAGCTGCAGTGTATAGGTATGTATACGTACGTTAAGAGCCGCCTACGCTTATGTAAGAAGCTAAGCTTTGCTACCGCTGTTGCGGATTTACGCTGCATTCGCGATAATATAACATTTTGAAAAGAATAGGGAAATCCCGGCGGCGAAGTTGGCTGCGATGCCGGCAGGGTCGAATTTTCGCCGTGCACTCGATGGCGCGAGCTGTAAACAGGTTTGGCTTGTATCACAGGTATCGTTCACGCTAGACACTTCACAGTCGTGATCGCTTTTGATGAGAGGTCGGTTTAGGTGTCGCTATATATTTAAGCGATCTCTGTTTTGCGCGGAAAACACGTTGTCCAACCTGTCGCCGCTGGTGGCGATCGCCCTGACGAGGGGATCGAGCACACGCTGTATAAAGTCTTGCTGTCGCTGATCGGCACATCAGTAGCGCAGAAAGCTTGTTATGATGCAATAGATTGTTGCTAAATTACCATGCATTATACACACGGAATTCACAAACACGGTGAACAATACGTTGAAAATGCGCGGTTGTCGCTCCGTCCGACTTCGTTGACTGTCGCACACATTCCTGTCGGAGCTTGACATCCTTTGAAAACACGTAAATTCCGAGTCATTTTGCTTCAGGTTGCTGTTGTAACATCTCAGCTTGCAGCACGTGAACCCAACTATCGCGATTAATCGAAATACGGCCCCTAAAGCTCGATAATGCAGCTCGCCGATGCACCATGCTATATGCAGCTGAACGTACCGAGTACTCTAAGTACCGGCATGCACTGCGGCAGCGGTGGCGTGTGCACCTCGCGGTGAGATCGGTCTGTTGACGTTCACAAGCAATTTCCATTGTTAAGACGTAGAGCACTCAGAGAAATGCAGTCTACTCCGCTCGTCAGTTTATGTTTGTTGTCACGAAAGCTTCTTGTGCGTAACTTTCCACAGAAAACCTTGCCACAGGATAAGTGAAATGGGTTGCAGAGAAGGAATCGAAAGGTGGAGCAGTAAATTGTTGCTTGAGGGGCAACAGAAACATCTGAACGGTATTCATCCAGCTCTGCTTAATATTATTTATGCGGACTTGTAGGTGTTCTGGCATCGCTGATACTCACGCGTAGCTTTGTTTACTAAACTGCAACGAGTGGGCTATATTCAACCGTGATCCCGACGGCAGTGATATATAAAGCCTTCAAACCATAACAAAAGATGCTTTTCCCTTGTTGGTAAAGTATAGTACATTTGATATATCGGACGAGAAATGCATCCTTGAAAACTTCTTCGCGTACCAGCGAAAAAGAGCTCTTCGCTCCATGACCACTCCAAGAGAGTTGCTAACTTCGGTTGCTGTTATTTCTTTCTACTTACTTCCTTGATAAATAATTTGTTACGTGTTCAGCACTCGCGCTCGGTATTTTCAGTAAGGGTTACCTCCGGAGTACTTCGTTGATCTCGCAAACGTAACCCTGCCTCAGGAGTATCTGCTAGCGGAAGGCTGAGAGTATAACGCTACGCTAACGTATGACATGCGTAGAGCAAACGGCTCACTGTGGGCGTAGTTCAGAAGGCTATGCTGATTTTGTCGTTCCCGCATAGAACTACCAAAGGTTCAGTGTTTTACAGATGGACACGTGAAGGAGTGTGGTGAGGGTTGCATACCGATTATTATTTGCGAGTGCAGCGAGTACTTTGTTCATTATGCGTAGCTTGTTAACACACGTGGGCGAGCTTCCAATGTTACGTATAGGCTGGTTCCGGTGATTTTGGAGAAAAGCTACATTAACAGCTTTGAAGGTTGCGTCACTAAACCGTGCTCAGACGAGAGCGGCCAGCCGACAAAATTGGATGGGGGCGATAAGCCGATGTTTGCGCTCCCACGAGGTTTTCATCTCGGAAGACACTCGTCACGGGATCTCGACCCGAGACGCTACACTCTTATTCAAGTACCGTATAACGTCCGGCACATAAACGGCCCATTTTTATTCCACCACAACGTACTGCATATAAGTGGCCCTTCAATCGCCATTAAGCGTGACAAATTCTGCGGTGACGGATTGGGCCCGCTATATGCGGCCGCGAGCGGTCGCAACGCTTATATGGAGCCCGAGGCGGAAATGGCTCGAGCGGACGCAACGCTTATATGGGGCCCGACGCGAAAGGCGGACGCAACGCTTATATACAGAGCCCCGCCTCCCTGACCTTCGCCTGTGTGAAAAGCCACAAATACGTTTTATTTTTAATAAAAATTATGGCCTGTAGCATATCACGACACTGCTGCCACCTACATTCTTTTTGGTTTAGACTGTAAGCTAACAGTTGCAACAGGTCTCGTACTGCCGGAGCACCACCAGCTTCCCGTGAACACATGTGTGCCGCGCTTACATGTTTATCGTGTATTGTGTGCGTTTATTGCGTGCTTATCGTACGCGACATTCGTCGACTGGGCATTTTCCGCGTGTTGGGGCGTTCTCCTGCCTTGATCCAGTGGCGGATGATGGTCGTTGTTCGTTGCCACTCAACACAGCCTCACGGGACGCACAGCTTTGTGTCCGCGCTCAAAAGTGCTTTCTTGCTTCGTTCATCGATTACTCACGTTGATCGAGTGATCGAGTGTACTTCCGAAGACAATCCGCGTCCGAGTGTTTTGACAAGCGGCGACCGCGGTTCCACAGGAGCGGAAGCTTGAGCCTTTTGACGAGCGACTGTGCCAAACTTGGGTAAGTTGAAGAAGGTCGCTGAACTACGTAACTTTGTTACTTCATTGCATGAAAACTGTTTGCAGGAACCGTCGTGTTGGCACAGCGAGGATGATCAACAGATACCCGATAGGCAGGTATGTTTTGTGCTTTGGGTGCTCTTATATACACCACCATAAATGACATGTTTGAAGGATGCGCATTGCGCTACGCAATCTTATGCTTCGATCATGCAGGCCTCGTGTCGTTGTGCTGTTATTCCTTGACTGTTTACTGTACGAGGTCATCGCTTGAGAGTGTTTCTAGAATCCCTTGTCGCCGTTAGAAAGTGTGTGCTTTTAAACACATGGGGTCGTCCCATAATGTTTTCACTGTGGTGATGCGAGAGTTCACCAAACTCGGCAATAACACGCAAAATTATCACAAGACTGGGGACGTGATACAGGGGCGTAGCCAAGGGGGGTGTTGGGGGGGTTCAACCCCCCCCCCCCCGAAATTTTTCAGTTTTGCTTGCGTATATAGGCACGCACACATACAAACGCACGCACGAACATACATAAAGTATGGTTGAACCCCCCCCCCCGAAAAAAATTTCTGGCTACGCCCCTGACGTGATAGCAAAACACACAGCCCTGACACGCGCACACGATGATGGATATGTTTTCGTGGTTGCGTCCCCGAGCTTTTCGCCAGAAATCCATGCAGTTGTTTTGTGGTTAGGATTTTAACCTAGCTGCCTCATAAATGTTTTAAAGGAGCTCACTCGAAGTAATGTATTTGAGTGAATTACGTTACGTACTGGTACTAAGTGCACACTCCAACAAATGCGTACTTAATGTGAAGAAGCACATGTTTATATCAAATAGTGTTAGTAGACGAATATGTCAATTCAATTAGGTTAATTAAGCTAACACATGCTACTCTTTGTTTCAATATTGTGTGTTTGAGAAAATATGCGTGAGCTCGTGTTCTGCCATTATATATTTTTTCTTAGCATCTTTAAGCACACGAGGTTCTCTATCACAAATAACTTAGATTGTGCTCATGTTGCGAGAATGTTGCTTTATTGTGTGGTGCTTTAAGTTATTGTATTTTCACGCTTTTTTTTTACTTAGCATAGTACCAATATTGCTCTCTTACTTAAATGCATAACCAAGGTTTAGTATGCAGTGATTTAGGGTTTATTGAGCTTTGTAAGGTCATAAATTAAAAGAAAAAGATCTCAATTCTCATATATGTTTCCAGAAGTTCACAGAAAGTTGGAAAATATTATCGGTTTTGTGAAGGCCTTACATAACTTAAAATGAAATCAAATTGACAGCTCAACTCTACAAGACAAACTACACGGGAATTCGCTTTAGAGAACCAAAAGTTTGTTCCCTGAATGGCTTACATTCATGATGCAATACAATATGCATGGCTCATTCCCACCTCACACCAAGTGCACATGGACCACGCACACTCTTTCATTTTTTTTATATTTCGATAAAAGTGTGCATATCGTTATTTTCATGTGGATCGCCCATAGGGCTATGTGCATATTTCGGGTATTCCTTACAGTCTTGGGCAATAACTAGTTACTAGTAACGCGTTACCGGTAACTAGTTACTTTTTTCGGTAACTTGTAACTGTAACTAGTTACTTTTAATTTATAGGAACTTGTAACGGTAACACTGTTACTTTTTTACAGAGTAACTGTAATGGGAAATACCGTTACAGTTACTTTCCCATATCCTCTCCACCTTTCATCTTTCCACAGCACGGCTCCCCTACCAATTTAGGGGTGGAGGTCGCTTAGAGAATTATCTACCCTGCAGAAGACCGAGGTCAGCAGTCAGTCTTTAACACAACTTAAGTTTACTTGTAAACTACATGTCGTAAGTCAATCATGTTGGAACTGAACAACTTGCTAAATTCAAGTAGTTTTTTTTTTCCGGCGTATATATATCCTTTTTGTCACTTGAGCTTCTAGCTCGGTTCTTGGTGTACCGGTGGAACATCACGACGCCAAGTTTATATTCTCCTTCGTCCGAGGCTGCGCAATAATCGTGTTTGACTGACGGCTAGAAAGCAGCAGAGCGCGAAACGGTTGAGAGGCACAAATACTGTGAACTAAGTAATTTTTCAAAACCTCTTTGAAACTAATTGTAAAAGGTTTACTCCAACTTAATACAACAATTATTAACAAAATCACATGGACGTTTTGCCTCCTATGCATGTGACATCCTCAGTATACACTGGCAACAAGAAAAAGAAAAGGAAAGAAAGAAAAAAATTTGCGGAGATCGACCAGTGTCCCATACGTCCGTGTAAACCAGTAGGGGAATGTGGTTGTTGCATGTTATAGTCGGATACAACTTTAGAAGTCAGCGGCATTTTCTCCTCAAAGGCAGATGAACACAAGCCTGCACCAATGGGCGCGCACTCGGGACGGACATCATGAGCGGGATGGCGGTGGCTTCGCCTTTGGAGAACATCGGCGCGTGCATGAGCGGGACTATTTCTTTTCTTTAGTCTCTCCTGACTTCTTAAGTTGTATCCGACTATAGTTACTATATATGCTACGACATGGCTCCTAAAGGTGCCATATACAGTAACTATATTGCAAGCCGACGCGTCGCGGCGAATGAACCGCGATTCCAGGAGTTCCTTCCCCTCACCTTCGTTCACGAGCCAGCGTCGTCACAGTGTTTACGTCAAAGCTATGCCCTGTTCTCCGGAAGTGTTAAACAAGCTCCATCTTAGAATGCGTTGCATGAGTTGCTTTAACAACATCCCGTTTGCCTTCTTTAAGCCTCGTTGATTCTTTCCTTCCCGTTTCGCCGATGCAAGTCGCGTCGCAATGCCCGCATCGGGCTTGTATATCACCCTACTCTGATCGTCTGCAGGTGTGCAATCTTTGGGTTTCGCGAACACATGCCCCAGAGTATAACGGGACTTAGAAACGGTTTGTATGCCCAGCGGACGCAAAGCTAACCGAACAGGGTCTGATACACCTTGAACATATATGGAACAGACACAATGGACGTCGTCTTCATTCGTCACACACTCTCCGTTGCTATTTGCATGCGCTTCTGGGTGTCGTTAATAAACATCCTATGATACTGCTGTCGTTCTAGTGCATCAACCACATTTTCCATTTTGAGTATCAGAGGACATTTGTTATTATTATTTGCAAATAAATTCCCTTTTTCACCAACGGTGCATGAACAACAAAATTGATGCAACAAAATGAGGTGTACACAACAAATGCTTGTGTTTGGCCCCCTATTAGGTTTACTTCGTCTAGGGTTTTACCACGTGCAATTTTGACTGCCCGCATGCCTTCATACATATTTAATAAATGAATTCTATCGTTTGGTTTGTAATCTATTATTTATTTTATACAGTAACGGAAAAGTAGCGACGTTACTTCGTCACAGTAACTGCAACAAAGTAACGACGTTACTTGTCACAGTAAGTGTAACTGTAACAGGTTACTTTTGGAAACTCTGTAACTGTAACTGTAACAGTTACTTTAACAGAGCCAATGACTTCACCCATCAAGCACGTGTTTTTCAGACACCCCTCTCAATATCACTTAAATTCCACATGTGGGCTTGCTTTAAAAGTACGCCGCCCGCTTTCCCCGCCTGTAGTTGCCTTACCCACCATCTTCTGCAGCCCTTTGTGAGGGCTAGACGTGCCGCCCTTCTGCAGCCTTTCCAAGTGGCTT
The DNA here is from genome assembly GCF_013339695.2 of Rhipicephalus sanguineus. Classification (NCBI taxonomy): domain Eukaryota; kingdom Metazoa; phylum Arthropoda; class Arachnida; order Ixodida; family Ixodidae; genus Rhipicephalus; species Rhipicephalus sanguineus. The sequence goes on along the minus strand of NC_051180.1, from coordinate 123,441,910 downwards.
TCATACTCCACTCTTTTTTTTTTGCCTTTGACGGCTCTCGCTCAGTAGACCCCCCCCCCCTTTTCCATTTTTTTTTCTTTTTTTCTCTCCTTTTTCTTGCTTTTTTTTTTCCTTCTTTGCAGCTCCCCTTACTTCTGAGATGAGAGGCCTGAGCGCCGTTGCAAACTTTCTTGAAATGATGTGGCAAGGGCTACACTCCTCTCTCTAGTTTTCTCTTTCCAGGCAGCAATTACCAACAGCGACAAGCACCACCGCTAGACATGACGTCAACACTAACCCTTTAAAACTAACACGCCAAGGATGACAAGGTGCCTTCGATAAAGATAGGTCCCCCTATGGAAACGTCGGCCAGCCTGTCTGAGGCACTTTCTCCTGTTTGAAACCTATCCCACTTTTTTGGCTTAGGTAACTGTAACACTGTTACATTTTACTGGTAACGTGCCCATGACTGATTGCTTACTGTGTACATGTGTGAATGTTGAACACGCAATGGCACTCTTTCAATAGTCTGCAAGTGGCTGGTCCACTAATACCTGTTCTTATTGCACCCTGATCCCTTCATTCAAGGATCGATCTCTTTAATATATGAATATAGACTTGCCTGAGGACATGTTTGGTACTCACTATCTGTGTGTGGTTGGGTTTGTCTTGAGTGAAAATCAACATTTCCTTGTGGTATCTATTATGCATGTATCAGCGATGAGAGCTGTTCATGGCACCGACACAGAGGACAGATTGCAGTACAAGATAGGAGCATACTTCCTGCAAGCCCGGGCAAGCCATAATGAGTGGTAGGCATTTCTTTTCATCACTAGATTGCGACAGTTTGGACACATAGCACCTATAGACCTTATGCAAAATCTGCTGCCATCTAGCGGCCGCTGTGTGCATTTCCGCCATGTTGAAGGCTAAGCGCGCTCCGCATGTAGACAAGGAGCGTACATATCAACGTGTGGCGGCTGATAAGAACGAAAATGCCAACATATTTTCGAGTGCTGTGTTGCTGAGATTGAGGAAATTGGGATGCTGAAAGAAGGTTTGCAGGAACCAAGCCTCCATGTTAGTACATTTCCTCGTGGCCGACGAGAATCAGCAGATCGTTCCGTTGCTTCGGTTACTGCTTACGACTAACGCCGTGTTTCCGTTCGCCGTTAATATATGTGGTATGTGACAGCATCGGCACTCATCAGAGAACACTCTTTCATGTCATGCCAGAACAAGAAAGTTTTCGCACCGTGTGCTTGCTGCAGGCACAAACCCGCTTCGTGTACGAGCTTCAAAGCTGCATCGCGGCTACTCGCGCATGCCTGCGCTGCTGTTGATATTAGCTTGTTTATTAAATTGCGATAACAATTACATGTTAGACAGATAGCTCGTGCGCGTCATTGATTTGCAGCGGACGGACCGATTGTGCTGGAGCGTGTTGTTTGTAGTTTGTTTTCGATGGTGGAGTTTAACAAGGTAGCGTCTGGTGGGATGCTTTGCGTGCGTATTTCTTCACTATGCGTATTTTTCAAGCATTTCATGTGGTATCACTGCCAGGTTCAGACGGGTTGCCCGGATGTCCTGACCGCCCCCACCCCTTACTTTTTTTTGTTTAACTTATACCCCAGGAAGAGCAAATCAGGTTCTCCCAAAAGCTGATCCCCCCTTCGGAAAAATCCTCTGTACACTCCAGTTTGCTATGAAATGTTAACAGGTGCTTCAAGTGCGCGGTACTTTTCTTATGAAACTAAATAAAATGCTGTTCCGGGAAATGTGCTACATTCTACCGTGGGTGCGCTACCGCTGGTTACGCGCTGAGGCGGTTTCAGTCGGCGAAGCAAAACTGCCTTGCCGCAACGGGTTTAAATTGTAAAGCACCAGTAGGCCCCTAAAGCGACAATGTGAACACGAATATTCTTGGCGTTTCCTGTTATATAGGATCACATATCGGAAGGATATTCAATAAAATACCAGCTGATCGGCATCTACTTCTAGGAGACACTACACTTTTCATGTTCACTTTCCACGTGCATGAGATGCGCAATTTTCTGCATTTTAATCGCACGGTAATTCTGTACATAACATAGGTCGGATGACTACAACAGCGAAATAATATTATTTCAAAGATAAAAAGAGGACAACGTTTTATTTAAAATTAGATGGACACTACGTCGGCTCGACATAGGCTGTCCCTCATGAAATATGCTTTCAATTGGGTCAACTGCACTTTCTTACCGTCATCGCTGCGCCTAGCCGCGCTAAATAAAGCCTCTTCCCAACCATCCTACATTATACAAGCATGATATTCAGATAGCTAACAACGCTTTATTCGCTACACTGAAAACAGACAGGCCAATTTGTAACCTAGCGCAGAGCTTCATTATCGACGACGACAGGCCTGCACGTGACTAGCAGTGTCAAACTTGTACCTTCTTCTCGCTGTGAGGCGGTTCTTTACACGTAATAACCGTCAACGTAAAAACTAGGAAATGCCGGTAACGTGTACAGGCCCGCCTGACATTTTTATGCCCTGATTGCCGACTACCAAAGCGGATACAAGCAAGAAGTGATAGCGGCGACAGCAATAGAATTCGGGCACAAGCCTCCAACATGGCGCCGAATCGTTAGCTTCGTCAAACCTCCAACAGATGGCAGCAATTTTGCATAAGGTCTATTGATATACAGCATATACTGGCCTTTAGCTTAGGAGTGAGAAACGTACCTTCTGCACTTCAGTGCAATGCATATTATTTAGTTTGCATTCCTTGAACATGGAACGTCGAATAGTTTGTATTGTTGAGCTTGTAATCTTTGAACATGGGATGTCGCCAGAGCCAACGTTTTGAAACTTGGAGTTGTCTTCATAAAGGGAGCAACTGTTAATTCTTGATGTTGCCATCTTGATGAAGGCAAGTCTACTCGTACAAGAGTTGGCTGCAGTGACATACCGTTTGAAGATTTTTTTCGTCTCTTCAAGCCTCCTCCATCTTCCATCGAACATCTGTGATGTTTGTGCTGCCATGAAACTGTGGTGAAACTGTGTGGTGCTGCCATGAAAAAAAAATTGGGCGTGCGCAGGCACAGCACCATCGAAGAAAAATAATTATTTCTTTGTTAAAGATAGTGAAGGCACACTAATGCAATCTCAGCCAAGATTATTAATAGTTGCCGACTCAATTTTAATGTAGTAGTTTCGTTGCTGTGCATACGCACGATGAAACTCTCATCAAAAAGTGGGAAGCAACCACACATGCTCCAGTGTTCAGCTAACCAGTCATCACTGCCTTTCTTTATGTTTCAGTCTTCCCTGAGCCTTTCTTTGATACACTGCCCCATTTGCCCCACATAATGCTTATCCCATCATCTGATAAACGATGCCTTCTTTACAGAGCACATAATGTGTCCTGTGATTCCTATTGCAGCCAAGTGAGTGTCTGGGTTGCAACCTTTTCATAGTTTAGCACGCTTATTTGAGGCCGTGAACACTATGCTGATGATTGCCCGACCACCAACCGTTCTTATATTGTCGGATATCCCGTGCAGGTATGACATAGTGGCAAACATATTTTGGCCATCACGATTAGCCATTTCTTTGGCCTGGCAGCTGGAAGGTGTTTGTTTAGTAGGGCTTCTGCAGCCAATACAGCAAGGGGAGCAGGATATCCTGCTTGCATCCAGCGAGTTCTTGAAATCAAGCCTCGTCCACAAGAAATAGGAACATGATTATTTAGTACAATATGCAAGCACATAAGTTTTAAATGTTTTAGATATGAGGATGACTGCGTCTTTCTTTATTAAATACCACAAAGGTTCTTTCGAATCTGAAGCCACTAACATATTAACACTGGCACATGATTACTAACACCCACTGGTGCTTACCCACGAGCATCCGGGCAAGGATTGTACCATATCAGGTTCCTGAATGTACAATTTCATTTGCATAAAAAGTGCATGAGCTAGTTATACGAACTGATGGGAAACAAGCCATTGCTGCCTCTTAGTTTCTCCCACTCAATAATGGTAGAAAGGTGCATTGTCTGACACTGCTTGGACAGTGGCGTAGCGAGGGGGTAGCAGACCGGGCCCATGCCCCCACTCGCCCTCTTCCCCGAAATGAATTTCTGCCTATGCCACTGTAGCTCGCTAACGCAGTAAAATTTCTGTTCCTATTACTTGTGGACAAGCCTTAATTTCCAAAGAACTCCCCTGACACAAGCAGGATATCCTGTTCACCTTGCTGTATCGTTTGCATATGCCCTACCCAGAAAACCACCTTCCAGTTGCCAAGCCAAAAAAAAAAAAAAAGCCAAATCTTGATGGCCGAAAAATGTTTGCCACGATGCCATATCTGCACGGAATATTCAACAATATAAAAACGGTTGGTGCTCGGAATCATCAGCATAATGTTCATGGCCTCAAATAAGCATGTTAAACTATGGAAAAGCAGCAACCCAGATACTCAGAGGAGAGGCTTGGCTGCAATAAGAATCACAGGACACGTTACGTGCCCTGCATATAAGGTACCGTTTATCAGATACTCCTATCATGGGGTAAGCATTATAGAGGGCAAATGGGGCAACATCTCAAGGAAAGATTCAGGGAACATTGCAACAATGTAAAGAAACGCAGCGATTGCCTGTTTGCCAAACAGTAAAGAAACTATACTACATTGATTATTGAGTCAGCAAGTATTCATAATCTTGGCCGAGATTGCGTTAGTGTGTCATTACACTACTTGTCAAAGAAATAACTATTTTTCCTGGACGCAGCTGTGCCTGCGCATGTTGAAGTTTTTCTTTTTAAATTATAAATATGTGTGATCTGAGTCCAAAAAACACTTAAAAGATAGCGCCTATCTGTGTCCCTTCTTGTCCTGTCTTCACTACTCTCTGCAATAAACGTAATGGTTAAAAGGGAGCCGTTCGGCGACCTAACAGCTTGTCACTATTAGTGGGTTAGTAGGCCTTGAGGCGCTCCACGTTGACTATGTCGCGCCCTCGACGGCGCATGTCCAAAGCTGGTTCGATGGGTTCGATCAGGTAGTTGACCGGTGATGTGCGCTCGATGACCCGGTAGGGGCCTTCGTATTTCGGCAGTAGTTTTGAAGAGAGGCCAGTTGCAGTGGTAGGGACCGAGAGCCATACGAGCGCTCCGGCGACTAACGTGGACTCAGAAGTGGTGGTGCCACCGTGAAGGCTCTTCTGCCGCTCTTGTTCGTGCGTTGTAAAGGTCTTTGCAAGCTTGCGACACTCTTCAGCAAGCCTGGCTGTGTCAGAAATAGGCGCACACTCAGATGGATCCGGCTTGTAGGGTAGTATCGTGTCAATGGTGTGCGACGGGTGCCTTCCGTACAACAGGAAGAAGGGTGAAAAACCAGTAGTGTTCTGAGGGGCGGTATTATAGGCGTAGGTGACGAAGGGCAGAATGGCATCCCAATTTGTGTGATCGGCGGCGACATACATTGAGAGCATGTCGCCGAGCGTGTGGTTAAAGTGTTCGGTTAGGCCATTCGTCTGCGGGTTGTAAGCAGTAGTTTTGCGGTGAACAGCATGGCACTCTTTGAGAATGGCTTCGACGACTTCCGACAAGAAGACACGGCCTCGATCGCTGAGAAGCTTCTAGGGTGGACCGTGACGCAGCATGAATCGGTGTAGCAGGAAGGAGGCAACATCGCACGCTGTAGCCGCTGTGAGGGCAGCGGTTTCGGCAGATCGCGTTAGATGGTCAACGGCGATGATGGCCCAACGGTTACCAGCCGAGGTCAGAGGAAGTGGTCCATACAAATCGATGCCCACGCGCCCAAACGGATGGTTAGGGCAAGGTAATGGTTGTAGACCGACTGGTGACACGTGCGTTGAAGGTTTTCGGTGTTGGCAATCGAGGCAGGAGCGGACGAACTTCTGCACGTAACGGTACATCCCTCGCCAGAAGTATCGTTGTCGAATGCGGTGGTAAGTTTTGGATACCCCAGAGTGCGCGCATTGCGGATCAGAGTGGAAGGACTCGCATATTTCAGCACGCAGACTTCGGGGTATCACAAGTAGCCACTGGCGGCCGTTGGCGTTGTAATTGCGTCGGTGCAGTAGGTTGTCACGAATGGCGAAATTGTGGGCTTGACGACGCAACGGGCGAGTGGTTGGTGTTGCCGACGGATCAGTGAGCAAGTCTATCAGCGAGGTGATCCATTTATCCTTGCGCTGCTCGGTAGTGATGGTGTGAACGTCGATGGAAGAAACAGCAATGTGAGATACTGAGCAGGAGGCATTGGCGTCAGGCAAGGGGGAGCGCGAGAGGGCGTCGGCATCAGCATGCTGGCGTCCGTTGCGGTACAGCACGCGGATGTCGTAGTCTTGCAGGCGAAAGTGCCCAGCGGGCGAGACGGCCCGAGGGATCCTTCAATGATGACAGCCAGCATAGTGCATGATGATCGGTGACGACATCAAATGGGCGACCATACAAATAATACATGAAAATTTACTACTTTGAAAATTATTAGAGAAATACAAATGCAGAGGTTCATTATTCACATAAAGGCCTATTCATACAGCAAATATGAACAAACTAAGATGTTCACAGAAGTAACCATAGCGTCCCAAATTTGACTAATTTTCACTAACGCAGCGTTTGTCGTGAATTTTTAAAAATGCATAATTTGCTCAGAATTCCATCAAATTATAAGAGCTATTTCTTCTTCACTTCTACTTATGCTAAATAGAAAGATATTTGTAATGTATAGCTTCAGTAGCTGCCAGCATGGTTGCGAATTTACGAAAACGCACTCTTCGTAAGATGGTCGTCGTCAACCGGCGACGCTCGTCGAATTTTCCTGTGTTGAAAAAAAATTTTTATGTGAAAACAAATTGCGATTTCGTGCTGTGCAGTCATATGTGCACAACATACAAAATTATCAGGAAAATCGGAAACATCAAGTATACACCTTTTTTTATCTTTCGTGGAATCGACCATTGTAAATGATGTTATCTCTGTGAAAACACTTGGGTTCAGGTGATATCTTAAGTATCTGCGTGATTTCTAGAAAAGTTAGTCGTGAGTTCAGCACTGCTATGTGCTCTTTTCTTGAGTAGCTGTGCTATCCTGTCAAGATGTTTAACAAGTAACAACGCACTTGAATGTGGATTCTTCTTTGTGGCAAAAGAGCGCAGACAACGGGACGAAGAACATACAGGGCACAGAGCTGACTATCAACTGATTTCCTTATTGGAAAGTCTGAGAATCTGTAGGCAGGCGAGCAAAATCGAAAAATGGCACAAATGCTATCAAGTGACTCGGCCGCCCGGCTTTTTTTTTGGATAGGGTTTACAAGATGCGGCAGAAGCCGATTTCATTAAAACATAAACACAAGCAAAAAATGGCAAAAAAGAACAATGACATGGTGGTCAATACCAAACTGATTAAAACCGCTAAAAGTCTGACATTCATAAATCAACAAAAACGAAGAACCAGGGTCTGAAAAAAAAAGGTTTTTAAGCAAGTGACAGCAAGGCTAGAAAACTGCAACCACTAACAATAAAACAGAAAACAAAACAAGAAAACAAAACATGTGACAACAAGCTTAGTGATCACAATTGAGGCTCATGGCAGCTAATTTCTTCGTCAAATAGTGCTAGTGATAGCGCGCTAACGCAAGCTGCTCCCCTTTTGTGAATTATGTGCGCCTCACAAATTTTGTGAGCACATTACTCCCGATATTTCATGAGAACTTGCACATTGTCAAGCAATGGGGAGCAGCCGCATGATGTACAATGCCAGGTTCCTGCCTGTTGTTGCTTTTAAAGATTTGGCATGTTCACGCATTTTGTAATTTATGCATCGTCCGGTTTGTCCTACATATGATTTTCTGCATGATAATGGAATGTCATAAACGACGTTCTTCACGCATTCAATGAAATGATTTCTGTGCTTCTTGTCACAGCAAAAGGATACTGTTTCATCCCTGTTAACTAGCCTGCATAGGGAGGCCAGATGGTTTGGGATGGAGCACAAAACTCTTATGCCTACTCTGCCTGCAGTCTTCTTCAACCTATGAGAGAAACCGTGAATGTAGGGAACGTCAGCCAAGGGAGAGCGAGTGTGCTTGTTTGGCCTGTTATTTCTGGTCGTTCTAAGAGTGACGAGCATCTTTTCAGCTAGGGAGCTCAAAAGAGCACTAGGGAACCCCGCGCTCCTCGAGCGTTCCACTTGAATCGTAAAACTTGTTTCCGTCCACTGAGGGCATGATCGGATGAGGGCGTTTCTCATGGCAGAATAGCCTATTCCTGGAGTCATCCAGGAGTCATGCATGGAGTACCATTTGAGTAGCGAAAGGATGCTGTTATGCAACGTTACATCAAAGAAGCTGACCGAGCTAATTGGCCTGTATATGATAGCTGGCCTATCTATGACACCACAGCCCTCAGAAGTGCTGTATAGCGGTTTGTTTTCTTATGTTTTTGATCAAAGCAGCATTAAGCCAAGGCTATGGGGTTGGGCATTGAATACACGTGGATTATTCAAGTAAAATGGTAAAAATGATATCACTATTTCGAAACAGAAAGTCATCAATCATAAATTGCAGCATCTGTTGATGTGTTGCGCTAAGCTGTTCGCTTCAATGCCAAACTACATTTTCACACTCTCTCTTGCAGGTTTCAAATACAGCAACTGTACCACCACAACAGTGCAGCACAGGAGAGCCTATCGTCAGTGCCGCGTCGAGAAATTAAATAAAAAAGCACTTACTCCTGGAAACTTCTCGTATCATCTTATTGGTTTGTTTGTGATTATAAAACTGCACTTTCATGGGAATTGAATCAACTAGCCCCATTTATTGTCCCATTGAAACTAAATAAATTGACAATGTAGAGCTTGTTTCCAAATGCCTGCATCATAGGCCTACAAGATTACTTATTGGCTTCAAAATACTCTTACATGTAAAGAACGCTGTTGATATAGTCATTGCTGGAAATGTTCTGCTGATATTTTGTTACAATCCTCTAAAGCCTACACACTTTCGTATTGTTAACCACAAAAAGATTTATTGACCTGTGTGCAGCAAACATGCTGTTGCAGGCATAAGGCTGCAATACGCTGAAACTCATACATCAGAATTCTACACACTAACAGCAGCCAATTCCTTGTAGACCCTCATTAGGTGTGCATGAGAAAGCGCATTAGACTGGCAAAAGACAGTCTAATGATTCTGATAATAATAATAATATCTGGGGTTTAACGTCCCAAAACCACGCTATGATTATGAGAGACGCCGTAGTGGAGGGCTCCGGAAATTTTGACCACCTGGGGTTCTTTAACGTGCACCTAAATCTAAGTACACGGGCCTCAAACATTTTCGCCTCCATCGAAAATGCAGCCGCCGCGGCCGGGATTCGATCCCGCGACCTTCGGTCAGCAGTCGAGCGCCATAACCACTAGACCACCGTGGCGGGCAATGATTCTGATGTCTAAAGACATTAGTCTCTTTATTGAAATACATTAATTTTTTTTTCTGTGAGATTAGCTGATGCATGCTCCTTGTGTTAAGTAAGATGCAATTTTTCTAGTTCATGAAGTTGACTGACGTTATCAAATGATGTAGCAAATTTTCATCAATAGTTGCTGCAAATAGCTAACATGCACGGTGGAAATTTGCTAACTTACAAATACTATTTTCCTGCATTTAGTAACTAAGTAATAACCGTCGTGGTAGTAATGTTACTAGCTTAGCTTACTACCTTCCATAAGTATAACAGGAACTAGTAACTGTCATGGTAGTAAATTTACTAACTTTCTGTTACTACCTTTGGTATGTAATAGCTGCAGGTAGTAAATGACATGGTAGTAATTTACTACCTTGCGTTTACTACCTGCAGTTACTACTTAGGTAGTGAATGTTGTGACAGCAATTTACTACCTCAAAGTTAGTAGTACACTACCTTTTCTTTTAGAGTGTAGAATGATGTGTCTTGTAGTTAATATTGTTTGGGACACATTGCAAGGAAAGTGCACACGTTCAAAGCCAAATTGCTAAGGTAGCTTGCTAGAAAATACAAGTGGACTGCCCCCTTATTTGTTTTGAAAAGGATAAGTTCATGAGATTCAATTAGCTTAATCTAATCCAATAGCACTTTGAAAAACCACTTCAGAGAAACTACTGCCGAGATCCTTTAGGGGGCCATTATGTGCACAGGTGCTGAAGTGGAACACGTGGAGGTTGAAAATTGAGCAATAAGAATATGGCATGTATTTTAGGGTGATTTTATTTTACCTTCGTAATTTTGTTCACACAATGCCCTATTACTCCAACAAGAGAGCATATAGGTGAGAACCCGTGCAATGCATCCTATTGTATATGTAGTGATGCGTGTGCTCCTGCAGGTGAGAAAGAACAATGGGGGGACATCAATGAACATCAAATGTCTAGTGGGTCTTTGGGATTTGCCGAGACATCATGTTTGTCCATGATGAACCGGCAGTGCAACCACACACGACATAGGAAGAAGGCACATACACAGTGCGTGTTTCGTGTACCTTTCCTCTGTGTGTGGTTGTGCTGCGGGTTCTCATGAAGGACAACCAACTAGCCCAAGGTTTCAGTCTTGCTAGACATGTTTTGTGCCTGCTAGTTTTTTTTGTGTCAACAAGCTGTCCTCCTACTCTTGTAGAACTTCTCACTGTCTGGTGTTTGCGTTGTAGCGTGACAATATTCTCTATATTTTCTCTCATGGCTCTAATTCATTTCATTGTTCTGCTCAGTATGCAGCTGCGCAGCAGCATAACATGTTCCTTCATTCACTTAGTGCACTAAATACTGGCATGGGTACTCGAAGAAATGGCACAAAATGTAACAACAATTAGCGGTGCCAGATGGAACACCTAAATGCCACAGTTCTACAGTAATGGGTGAAGGGAAGGGCTTGAAGCAGAGAATGGAAATAAGGGACCCATGCATACATAATTAAGTGCCAGGCTGGCACAGTGATGGATTTGGACTCGATGCCTGACTAACTTATTGCAAATATATGTCTCAACACTGCAAGGGAAAGGTCATGTTTTGAAATGGTACCAGAAAAATAACAAATACATTTCAGGTCTCAACATTTAGTGAAGGACAAATCTTGTACTATATGCAAATACCCTTTATGTGGCACAATGTCTGACAGATGGTGTGCCGTGGTAACTGCACGTAAAGGGGGCTGCACGTAAAGGATAATATTGAAGAATTGATCGCTGGGCAAGTTGGTAATCCATGACTACAAAGAACTGCGCGAAATAAAACTGCACAAAGGAAGACGCTGCCGTGCGTCTCCTTGTGCCACATTTAAAAAAAGAATAATAGCGCACATGTATGTCTGCATGCTTATGTGAGTGGCTATATGAGCTGCTAATTCTGAAAAAAAAGCTGCAACACTTGCGCTGAACTACTACACAAGAATGTTATTGTGTATAGCTAGTGTTGGTACTGGCAATAAATCTTGGATTCTCAAGCACAGTTTGTATTAGCTGCTGTACCAAGCCAACAGCTAAGGATGTTGCATGACAGCTTATATTTAAATACAGGTGCACGTAAAGTACATGGTATGGAACAGGGGCGTAGCCAGGGGGGGGGCATTGGCAGGCGTTCAACCCCCCCCCGAAAAT